>NC_089177.1:1127554-1263000 GCF_947507565.1 Oscarella lobularis | reverse complement strand
CGGTCGACCGCCGACTACAGGCGGACCGTCGTTGCCGTCATCGTCGTCGTATTCGTCGTCGTCGGCGGCGGAGGGAGGCAACGGCGGCGGCTGCGGCTGCGGTCGTTGGACGCCCGGACGCGGTGGAGCCGGCTTGGGGGATAGGGGTCGAGGCGGCACCGTCGACGGTTCGGGTAGGCTCGCTTTGGGGCGATTGACCAAATTCGGCTACGCGGCGGCGGCGAGAAAAAGAAACTCGGCAAATTAAAAAAAAACCGTACACGTTTGAGAGAATTTACCCTTTGAAAAACGCGGGGAGGCGGCGGCTGGTGACGACGTTCCACTGCGAATGTTCGTAAGCGTATGAGACGACGCGTGAGAGATGCGTACTATTTCGCCTACTTTCGTTTTGCTGCTCCTCAACTTCTTCGTCTTTCGCCGGATCATCGTAGATGTCTCCGTCGTCGTAGTCATAGTCGAAATCCGGAGGAGGACCCGTTGGCGATAAGGGCTGCGAGAGAGAGAGAGAAAGAAAGAAAAAGAGCAATTAGTTGAGAACACGCGGACGTGATTGACTGGCTACCTTCTCTGGTAAGCGAGGTCTTCCTGAGAAGAAAAAATAATCACAATGCACATAAGTATCCGAGATCGCATAAGAAATAACTTTTTTACCTGGCAGCGGCGGCGGACGTTGCCTAGGCATACACAAAGACAATTGAACAAACTATTCGAAAAGAAACCTATAGATAGGTTACTGACTGTAGACGTTGCATTGGGGGTAGGTGCTGTGGTGCCTGAGTGAAAGACGAAAAAGATTAGCCTCGTTGTGCTAATCGACAAGTCCGCGCTGCGCGCAATGTAACCTTTCTCTGCCAGGGTTTCTGAATGAAGGGCGCTAACATAGGAAACAAAAAGTTCAGTACATGCGTAGAGAAATCGCTGGTTGAATGTAAGTAAGGTCAGAGAGACGGATGCAAAAATGATGTGACTCCTTCACTTTCAATAGCGAAAAGAGTCGCGAGACAAACGTAAAAAACGAACAAGACGAGTCCCTTTAGCTCTCATTCGCGACCTCTTATTTGAATCTCGCTCGCAGTTTCCCCTATCATATCCCCCGTGTACCGTACCTGATTCGACTTCGGGGATCTCGTACGTTTCCATTTCGTCGACAGTGGCCCCAGCCTCAATGTACATCTGCGCAAACGAGAACACGTGTTTCTATTCCCTGCGCCCAAGAAACGCGAAGGCGACCCCCGATCTCACATCCTCTTCGGTAATTCCCGAATGTACGACGTCAGGTTCTACGAGAAAGAAAGGAAAGAGAACGGAAGTTTGACAACAGGAAGTAAACCAGACGTATTACACTCAACCTGGAGCGTCGTAGATGTCATCGCCATCGTCGTCAAAATCCTTAGAGAAAGAGAGAGTATAAACATTCCTCAATAGGATATCATTGTATTACGTACAGGCGGTGGATGAGACGGCTGGGGCGGTTGGGATGGAGTAGGCACGCCAAAGCCAGCCCGCTTAAATTGCTCCTGAATCGATTTTATCTAAAATATATAATATATCACGACATGCAATGAGAAAATCGGTTGAGCCAAACGCCCGACTTTAGAATTCCCTCCTGGATCTAAGAAAAAAATTCTCGTTGACACACAATTAAAAGTATGCCTTTGCGCGCGTCACATCTATTTGGAGGAGGCTCGACATTGTCGGGAGGCTCGTCATAATCCTCTTCTTCGGAGTCCTAGATGCACGAAAACACTGATTAGAAGAAGCGCCCCCCCCCCTTTCTCTTTCGTTCTCATACGAAATCAGATCCCCACGATCCTCCGTCGCCTTCGTCATAGTTTATCTCGTCTGTGACACATGTTACCATAGCGACGATATCGTTTTTTTTCCTACCCATTGCTAAGTAGTCGGCTTCGGGAGGCGGCGGCGGCGGCCTGTCGCCGCCTTCGCCCGACGTAAATTTCTTCTTCAATTTGCTATTATGAAATTAATAATTAATTAATTAATTAATTAATTAATTCTTCGAGCACGCACTCGGCGAATCTCGTCATCCTGCCCGGTGTGCGACCGATTTGGCTATCGGGAAGACGAGCCAGCGCTTTGATGATTTTCCTGCACAATTTATATAAATGTCAACAAAAAAAAAACGACAGCCGGAAAATAACGAAACAGAGAACATTTTCTTTACTTCTTATCCTTATCCTTCATGTCGCGTCGACTTTGGAGGTCGAATTCGCTCATTGCCTAAAAGATCGACGAGGTTCCCCGGATAACACAAATTCTCCGGCCGCTTTTCTCACCATGAGAGCCCTGCCGTCGGTTTTGCTTCGACTGAGCGGTTCGATGGCGTCGTGCAAGCCGTTCTGCGCTCGCAGGAAAAAGGAAGAATGAGAGACGGCGCCGGTCGACAGCCGGAAACAAAACGGGCTACCTGACGGAGCCACGATAGCACGCGACGATTGTCCCATCGGCTGATGTCTTCGGGGGGAAACGCACAGCTCGACTTTCTCGGCGGTCGAGCCATGGGACGAAGAACGCGGCGTGGCGTTTTCTAATCACGTGCCGACTCTAAGAAACACCCTTCATTCAAAACCAGCTGCGCATGCTCCTATTCGCTGTGGAGCCGTTTTTCGCTACATTGTATCAATTAGAGTATCTAGTTTTCGTCGTGTAAAAAAGTAGCTAGTTCGGTAGCACTCTACGCGCGTAGCAATCCCATCGCAAGTGCCGTAAACGAGCGTAACTCTAGCACCTCACTCTCGCGCACGCGTGCGTACGCAAAACTTTGGAATGCAGCGTGTGTTTTCGCCCTGAAAAACACACGCGCATCACGACCATGGCTAACGCAAAAGAGACGATGTCGACGACCGAACGGGCCGTGTCGTGTAAGCGCAATCATCCTCCGAAAAAAACAACGGTCGCTAACCGGACCTCTTCCTCCTTTTCGCTCGTCGCTCTCCCTCGCGCAGCCGTTCCCTTTCCGCCGAGCCGACGCCTCTCGATGGACGAAGTCTACGACGCGTCGGGAAAGCCGCGCTTCGACGTCCTAAAACAGCATTTCCTCGTCGAAGGTCGCGTCCAAATCGACGTCGCCTTGCGCATCGTTCGCGAAGGCGCCGAGCTTCTTCGATCGGAGGAGACGATGCTCGAAGTCGAGGCGCCCGTCACCGGTACGAAGGGGGGAAAAGAGTTTTTATCGCGGAAGTCTCGTTTTGTATATACCTGTACGTGTTTTGTCTGCTGTTGCGCGGCATGCGATACTGTTGAGTGACCAGCGGGCTTCTACTGTATATCCCTCGAGGGACCCCTCCCCTCAGCATACGCTGATGAGTAGGAAGACTGACTGGACAATGGTACATATTTACGAATTTGAATTTTCAATAATTATTAATGGGTTCGGTATATTCTATAATCTCTGGGGTCTCGATCTCTTTCTCAGTGTGCGGGGACGTGCATGGGCAGTTTTTCGATTTGATGAAACTGTTTGAAGTGGGCGGACCGCCCGAATCGACGACCTATCTCTTTCTCGGTGACTACGTTGATAGGGGATACTTTTCCATAGAGGTACAGTGACAGGGACAGTCGGTTGTTGGCGTCTATGTATCTATATTTTCTCTTTCTAGTGCGTGCTCTATCTGTGGTCGTTGAAACTCAATTTTCCGCGCTCCGTCTTTCTCCTTCGCGGCAACCACGAGTGTCGTCACCTGACTGAATATTTCACATTCAAAACCGAATGTTAGTGCAGGTTGAATATCCGGAAGAACCATTTGACTCACTTCCTTTCCTTTCCTTCCTTCCCTTCTCCAGGCAAGATCAAATACAATGAAACAGTCTACGACGCTTGCATGGACTCCTTCGACTGTCTTCCTCTCGCTGCTCTCATGAACGGACAGTTTCTGTGCGTGCACGGCGGCCTTTCGCCAGAAATCTCCACCCTGGATGACATTAGGAGGGTAATACAACAACACGTCAATTATCTATCCATCAGCATATACTGTATAATCTTTTTTTTTTGTCTTTGCTCAGTTGGACAGATTTCGTGAACCGCCCGCTTTCGGTGCCATGTGCGATCTTCTCTGGTCTGACCCAATCGAAGAGTTTGGCAACGAACGCTCGACGGAGCACTACGCTCACAACAGCGTGCGTGGCTGCTCTTATTTCTACAGGTGAACTACACACACAATGAAACCCTTTTCTCTTTTCTTACTTTATGTCTCTCAGCTATCCAGCTATTTGCGAATTTTTGCAGCAGAACAGCTTACTGTCGCTTATTCGAGCTCACGAGGCTCAAGATGCCGGGTAGGTCACGCTGGTTTCTCCTGGATCGACGTGCGAGTCCCCGTCACAGGTATCGAATGTACAAGAAAAGCCAAGCGACTGGATTTCCGTCGCTCATTACGATTTTCTCAGCGCCCAACTATTTGGACGTTTACAATAACAAGGGTGGGGATGGAAAGCAATTTGTATTATAACTAAATATTGGTTTTTCTCTGCAGCTGCCGTTCTGAAGTATGAGAACAACGTGATGAATATAAGACAATTCAATTGTTCTCCGCATCCCTATTGGCTTCCCAATTTCATGGACGTCTTCACCTGGTCACTTCCTTTTGTAGGAGAGAAAGGTGTGTCCGTCTCCACCGCGTGTTTATTGAATGCGAAATTTTTCGTTCAGTTACCGAAATGTTAGTCAACATACTGAACATCTGCACGGCTGAGGAACTTGAAGAAGAGGAAGAAGAAGACGAAGAATCGGCAGGTGCTTCGGCCGGAGGGTCAGGTGAGCTTTGTCTCGTTTTTTTAGGAGTATTTCGATAGCACTTTCCCTTTGTTCAGCAGGCCCGTCGTCTTTGACGCCCCAGCGTCGAGAAGTCATACGAAGCAAAGTACGAGCCATAGGCAGAATGGCTCGCGTCTTCACCGTTCTCAGGTACCACAAACGGGATCCTATTACATGACTTAGAAAGGAAATACGAGAGGAGTAGGGTGACTCTATAGTATATCGTATTCGTTGCTACACAAGCACACTTGGTTTCGTCTTCCCCGTGAACCTATTCTAACGATCAATATCTGTAGAGAAAATAGCGAGACTGTAGTCAAACTGAAAGGCCTGACACCATCAGGAAGTCTACCGGTAGGCACTTTGGCTGGAGGAGCTGAAGGTCTCCAATCAGGTGCCCTCCCAATATACTATGTCAAGAGACGCGTCTCTAGCGCCCTCTCTCTCTCTCTCTCTTTCTACTTCCAGCCCTACAAACCGTTAAGCCTTCGCACAAAATCAGAGGCTTCGAAGAGGCAAAGGAATTGGATAAGGTTAACGAACGAATGCCGCCTCGTCGCGACTCGATTCCGGTTCTCCACACGTCTGAAGCGCTTTGAGAGAAAGGATATAAATCGATTCACGTATTTCTTCTTCTAAGCACTTTTTTCGTTCATAATAGTGCACGAGGAGCGAAAAAATTTCGATTCCTCGGCGTAGTTCGTATCGTATCAATTTGGAAAATTTTGTCGCACCCGCCTTTGAATTTTTTCTCGTTGACCAAAAAAATTATCTGTATCTGAAACGGTCTAAATATGGCTTTCCTCTCATAAATACTGCGGAATAGTTATGTATAAACGCATAGTACATTTTACCTTACGTTGTCGGCGGCACCAGATTCCGGCTTTCTTTCTGGGATCCTGCGATTGCCGACGCTACGGACGATATTGCTTCCGACGTTATCTTCGCCGGGGCTTTGTTTCTATTCGACAACGAAGGCGGCGGAAGGTCCGTAGCCAAGGTGACGAGTAGGTCGGGTCGAGTCGCAAGGTACGCATCCCGCGCCGCCTCCTGCGCCGCCGCGTCGTCGTCCGCCGTCGTTACGAGCGTCGAGACGCGATGCGGCGAAGACGGCGGCCGTGATGTAAGCGGCGGTGGCGGTGGCGCGCTAAATCTGACCGAATGCGACGAAGACGCGGGCACGGTTTCCGTCACGACGACGACGACGGGGGAAGAAGCGACGGTCACAGCGAGTTCCGACGCGGTTTTCGTATCGATTGAAGCACGACTCGTCCTCGACGGCGGCGGCGGTGGCGGCGGAGTGACGGAAGAACGACTTCCGCTCTCCACCGACGGCGATCGTCGAGATTCCGTCGGCAACGAATGAACAATTGCTTGAACGCGTTGGACGGAAGAATCGCCGTTTTCCGTCGGCGACGGCTCCTCTGGCAGTGTCGATAGCGTAAGCGGCAACGGACTCGGTCTCGGTCTCGGTCTCGTAGTCGATTCGTCATCGTCGCCACTCGACGGTAAAAAGTCCGTCAAATGATTAAGAGCGGGACTCGATACAATCCCCGCCTCGGGATCCGTAATATTGAGCGGAATCGTATTCCGCGACGCCGTCGTCGCTGTCGTCGTCTGCTTAACAGCCGCTAACGGCGACAACGACAACAACTTGGATTTCAAAGGCGAATGATGACCGGAGGGTTGCCGCTTGGGTCGCGGCAACGGTTTGAGTACCTCCGGACTCACCAAATGAAGTCCCGCCGGTTGATTGCCGTTCACCGGCGAGCGATCGCCGAAACGAGACGGCGACGGCGGCGTTTTTCTTCCCGACGATACGACGATGAAGGACTTTTTCTGATGCCGTTGAATATTGCGATAGCTGCGTTGCATTGTCGATAAACGACGTTTGGAATCTTTGTCGTCGCTCTCGTCGTCGTCGTCGTTGAAAAGAAGCGAGGGATCGGTAAAGAGACGACGCATTCGCCAGAGAGGAAGATAGGGCATGAGAGAATAGATGCAGCCCATCATGCCGGCGTGATCACCGGAATTTCCGGCGCTGTTGCGCCGCAGCGGCCGATCGGGAAACGGACTGATTGTGTACGTATACTTTTCCCGCAATTCCATCAGAGTCGGAAAGGGAAATTCGGCCAATTCATACAAAGTCTAAATGGAGACGATCCGACGATTAATTAAAATAAAAAGATCAAATAACGACGGTCACCTTCGTGAATTCGTCCGTCGTAACGATGCTACCGCGTGGCAATTGGGGAGTCAGTTCACCCATCACCGTGTAAAACTCGTCGGCATTCTGCGTCGTCAGAAGCCTCCTGCAAAAAATAACTTTTTAAAAAAAACAGACGACTTTTATTTATCTCACGGCATCAAAATCTTCCACACGGCAAGAGCAGCCCGAATGACGATTTCGGATCCGTCCACTAAAACGGCGTCCCACACTCGCATTACACAATCGGGCGGCAAGCATATGGCAAACACCGTCAAAAACCACTGGACAGTGAAAACGTTTGTCAGCGGCGGTTCGTACGCGTCCGTTGTTTTCGTCTCGGCGGCGTCGTCGCCGTTCTCGGAAACAACGCCCGTTCGAAGTGTGTCAAGATGAGCGGCGAGGTCGGGAAGATGAATTTTCATTAGATCGCAAAGGACGGCCATGTCGACGGATAGCGCTCGGAGATTGTTGGCGAAATAATGCGTCGGAAGAATGTGATCGATAATGTAGATCATCATCTAAAAAATCACGTGAGAATTAAAATCTAATCTAGAAAAGCATATATATATATATATCAATCAAACAGTGAGTAAATTTAATCTAATTTATCTACGTAAAGATGAAGCTGGGCAATCAACATAAAATCAATCAATGAATTGGTAATAGGAAAGCGAAACGCGTTTCTCTACCAATGCAATTTACCTTGAGGGTTTCCTCTTCACTGCCTTCCATCACTTGAAGCAGGAGAGCGGCGAGAATGTTGAAGCCTTGGCAATAGCCCACCGCTTTGTTCCATCGCGCGTATGCCAAGAGAACGCGCTTCAACGAGGCTCGGTCCTCTTCTCGATCGTACCCACTGTACCCCGTCCGATTGAGATCCTCAAAAGGAAAAAAACGATGAGAAAATTGCCTTGTGCGGGTTTGCGTTTTCACGCGTACTTTCACTATTTGAATTCCCAAATTCTCGTCGTCGGGATTGATGTGATCGTTGAAGGAAAATCGAACGACGCTCGGCCAGTCGACGCCTTCGAGTTCGTGATCAGCCAAAGAAAGCCAAACCTAGAGAGAGAAGTTCCATTAATAATAATAATGTACATATTATTAGCCAAACTTCCTAATAATAAACCATTTCCATTTACATACGCAATTCGTTCGAAGTAATTAGGGTGCATGTGTACACATTTACAATCAAGAAGAAATTACATACGAAACACGTCCAGTACCTCGTTCCTCCACTGGGACGGCAATCCAAGCGGATGACGTGTCATAGCCTTGATAGCAACGAGCCACTAATAGCGAACCAATCAAAAAATGACACGTTTTTAAACGCATCAATCGTCGACCTGCTGATATCCTTTCTTTCCGCTCGTCGGACAAACGGAAAAACGCATTTTCGATTCGGCGAGTTCTGCGCGAAAAGAACTCGCTAACGCACGCGCTCGCGCGCCACGCTCTCTCTCTCACTCACCCGCGTGACCGTTTCGCGCCGATTCGGCACGAAGAACGGCGGTCAGCACTTGCGAATTGCGTTCGACCTTCGCCTGAGCCTTGTCCTTCTGCTTCAGAAGCGATACGAGCTTCGCCGACGTCTGCGCGATCTGCTGTCGCGTCCGACGCGCAATCACCTCCAATTCGCGGACTCCTAAAAATGCCACGCCCCTTCGTTCGTTCCCTTCGCTCGTTTCGCTGTCTTACCGAGCTTAGCGAGATACTCGCAACTTCCGAACGCCTCTTCGGCGTCCGACGAGCCGACGACGGCGTTCGAATCGGGCGAACATTCCGTTATGTAGGCGTCGCGGCCTCGCGCGCCGCCGCTGCTGCTCGATCCGCGACCGAACGGGCCGTAATAGATCTCCGAGAGTAGGCGATCGATGAGTAGCGTCGAATCGCGACGCAATTGCATCTTTCGCGGCGGCCCGATCGGCGATTCGGCGCCGGAGTCTCCCATCCAGTAGGAATCGGTTAGAGATTCCGAGCCGGAATCGTAGGCGGACGAGTTGAGGCTCCAACTGCTGCCGCGATCGCTTTCGTCTGCAAAAGGAAAGGCCATCCGGTGCTTGTCTCTTGATTGTACGATACCCACGATACCCGGATGTTCGCTTGTTTCCTTTGCGCGACCCCCCCAGGTGCACGGAAAAAGCGAAGAGCGATTCGAGCGTCGAACGCGCTGCTCTGGTTCACGGTCAAAGAAAGTGTGTAATATTCAACACCGCCGTATGATTAGGATGATTTATTGACGCGCGCGCAGTGTCAATAAACGTTTATTCTATTTCAATCTAATCAGTCGTCTTCGTCCGTCGTCGACTCCTCCTCCGCTGTTTCGAGCCAATCGAGCCAGCTGATCACTTGAAACAGGGCTTTTCCCTTGCCTGGATGCTCGTGACGATCGTCTTCCTTCCACGCCAGAAACGACGCTTCATCGATGATATCCTCCTCGTAGAGTTGACGAAACATTTTCAATAAAAGCCCTGAGACAAATTGGACTGATTGGTTGCCCTTACCCCCTCCCACGAAGAGACCGTTACCTTTTGGAAAGCCGCGGCTGTGGCAGTGCACTTGCAAAGAAAACAGAACGATGACCTAAATAAGAGAGGAAGATGATTCGTCGGGTAAAAAATCAACCGGAGGATGTTCGTCTTACCTGTAGATTCTTCTTCCGATCGACGTATTTGAGTAAGAGAGGCTGGAGAAGAAAAAAGAATAAAATAAGATATCTCTCAAGTCTTTGCATCCGATTTTTACTGATGAACCGACCTTCCAAGTTCTCAGCAGTTCAGCGTCGTTTCCATCGTCGGTTGCAAGCTGCGCGAATATGCTAAAGTATCATTTCATTGGTAAAAAGTCTACTTAGGCCCGACGCGAGCTCACCTAGAGCCGAGGACCATGCAAAAGTCAGGTGACGTTCGTACATCGGACTCAACGTTGTCCTACAGCGTCAGTAAACTTGTTGATTAGAATTTATGCAGGATATGCTACGAAGTGATTTATTTACGTTTATCCACTTCGACACTTCCTCTGGATTTTTGCTCTGTCTCATTAACTTCGTCAGACGCGATTGGTTCTGAAGTAGGGGATAGAGGAATAGGAGATCCTAGGAAGAAAGAGAAACGTTCGCTTTTTCGACTACAGGTGCTCCTGCGTCAGCGTAACCGCACGTTTTCTTCCAATATCTCAATAATCTTTTCCGCGATCTGAAGTTCTTCTACGAAAATATACCGCGTTGAACAAAAAAACGTGACTCTCAGTAACAGTCAAACCTGGAAAGGTATTTTTCAGCTGCACTCGTTTCCCGCACACTTCCTTTAGCCAGACATCCCCTTGTTTCGTACGCGCTCTTTTCAAAATCGCTACAAAGATGGGATAATGCTTTCCGGCGTCGAACAAAGCGGCAAGACACGACAGAGAAACGCATCCCTAGAGCGTCATAGAAAAAAAAACGTTCTCAATTGTCGAGAATTTTACCTCAATGACGGCCAATGCTCCCGTATCCGCAATTGCATCCCTTTCGTCTTCGTCACTTGATTCGAGAACGTCTTCGTATCCCTTCGAGAAAGCAATCGTTTGTACAGGGACTTCATCCTCCTCGTTTCCATAGCATTCTCTCATAGAAATGAATAACTCACTTCTGTTAGAGAATGCTAAAGAATTATCGCAATAGAGTCCCTACCTTGGCAAATTCGTTCTCATCCAGTAAAGAGCTGGAGGTGAGCGCCTTGAACAAGGCGACGACTCCCATGCCGTCTTCCCTTTCTGTAAGAAAAAAAGCGTACTCACACAAAGCAGCTTCAAAACCTCAGAGAAAACGATACATAAACTCAAGACGTAAGCAACGTTTAATTAAAAAGTTCAAGGTCAAGTGTTCATTACTTGCTTTGGTGCCCACAGACGCCTTCAAGATTTTGCTGACAACAATGTGCATTAGACTAGAAACAGAAAAAAAAAACCGTTTACGGAGGGGGCCCCTCGACGTGCCGCACCGCGCGCGCAAAGAACCTCGGGGAATGGCTTTGTTTCGTCACGCGAACGGCTTCGTCGATGCTCATCCCTTTCCACCATCCCTCTGTCAGTTGATCCTAAAAAAAGAAGTGCTTAGGCGGAAAAAAATGCGTGTCTGTCCAACGACTCTTACGGATAACTTCACAACGTCCTGCTTGGACACTTTTCTCTCCGGTTTCTTCGCCGGCTTACCCTTCTCCTGTATCACAACATCGACCTTCTGAAAAAACGGCTCCGACGCAGTAGGCAACTATAAAAGAAAAAAGAATTGATTCCGAGGGTCCTCCGACGCGTTATATTTACCTGTTGACTCCCAGATGTCGGCGGAGTCGCATGAGGCAACGGTTGTCTTTGAGCTGACGGCTGCTGTGGCGGCATTCGTCTGCCCCCCTGCAACTTTGAAGGACCGTTGCCACCGCCTCCACCGCCTCCACGTCGACGGTGACTCTTCGACGACGGCGGCGAGTCGTGCTGCTGCTGCTGGCGTTGAACCGACTTGGAGCGACTTTTTTCGGACGCTATTAGAGCAATGCGTTGATTCTGCGCGTGAACAAAGTATAAGGATATATCATATAGAGGCAATTTTTTAGTGTATTGACCTCCGGCAATTGCTGTCTCATCTCCGCAATCGTCTTCGGAACAGGAGCAATGTCAATTGCGGTGTGAAACTTCCACTAAAGAAGACGTGGATAAATAGAGGTAAAAAATGCAGTTGTTCAAACATCTTATGTTTGGAGAAGGCTTTAGCGTCGTCTATCAAGCCTAAACTATTATAAGGAAAAGGGGAACGGATTCTCAAATCGTTGATGCTCGTTATGTATCTTACAGCAAAAAAAATAACTAAACGGGTTCTACGCGTATAGAATGGGAAAGTATTGGATTTGCTCACAGCCAAGTTTTTTTTCAAACATGACTTCCTTACCTTCTTCTCCCTCAGAACGGCAACATCTTCGAGCATGAAGCGTATCCGCATAGGAAGCCCGGGTCGGCTGCGGATCACTTTCATCCTTTCGAAGTACTGATTCATCAGGCCCTGGCATGAAGACTTAGTCACAAAGAGACGCGTTTCGTCTTCTTCTTTCCCTTTACCTCCGCTTTAGGCGTGTCCAACAGATTTCCGACCACCTTTAGCAGGGAGCAAAGACATTCGATGTTCTCACTCATATCCACCACGCGTTCGTGTCGTTTCTTCTCAAGCAGCTGCAAACGATTTTCCCATCAAGTAAGGAGACGTTTCATTCGATCTTTCTCTCACTTTCTGCACGCACTTGTGAAGAATCGACTCGTGCAAAATGCCGCATTTGGCAAGCTCCCCTGAACGTTGAGTGACGTCAAAAAAGAACTAATTTCGACGAACGTATACAAACAAACAAACAAACCAATGAAGCGAATGTTCCCGAGCATCTTTTTCTTAGCCAGAGTTCGTTGTTCTTCCTCTTCAGGAGTGAGACCCTCCTTCTTATCAAAAGCTGCAAGGGAAAGACTATCATTTCCTCTCCGCGTCATCCTTACACGTTTCTATACCAGCCGTTGCCTTTGCTCTGTGATCAAACTCCTCCTGACATCGGCTAAGCAAAAGCCGCCGAAACGTCTAAAGAAAATTCTTCTAGTCCCGTTATACATAGATTCAGAACATAATATAAGAAAAAATAATAATCTACATATATTCAATTAATCGCAAGAAGACATTACGTCCAGATAACAAACAAAAGATTTGAATCTACAGTACTTACATTTGCTCCTGATGCTGGATTGTCAAAGTTTGGTCCATCACGATCAATCCGAATGCAAAGCTGAGCGTAGAGAGAACTGTACTTGTGCTCATCGAGAGCCTTCTCAAAAACCAAAACTATGACTCCTTTCAGTATGTAATCCGATTTGATTCCCGCCGCTATGATCTCTCCGCTCAACTTCTCGAATTTCTCCGGCGTCAATTTATTCAGCAAGCTAAAAATAAACGCTATTAATTAAATTTCGCATTCAATTCTCCTCTTTTTTTGGACTCTTACCCTCTAACTTTTCTAAAGACTAATTCGGCGTAATCGATTTCAGAAAGGCCCCCACTTGCCAATCTACTGGGTGGAATCCATCGCTGCTTTTCTCGGTCTTGATCTTTGTGCTGCTGGACGAGGAGGGGGCTCGAATCCGAAACTGGGGCCCCACCGAGGGCGCAAGCAGCCTTTGCTTTTCTACTTGGTGTCGACCTCTTCGTTTCTATTTTCGCTGATTTTCGTGTGAGCGCTTTCGAGTGATTTACGCCGCCTAGAACGAGAGAGTTCGTGAAGATGTCCTCGAAAGGAGCCCCGGTGTCTCTTGCTTAATAGAAAAACACGTCAAGCGTTCTTTCTAGCCCAATTCGATGTCACCCCTTCGTCAAGATTGGCAGAAAAGGGCAGTTTCTGCGGTAAAAAGAGTGCCTCTGTTTGCGTAGATCACGTGATCAGTAACCCAAACGTGCGTTAAAAAAGCGTCATCGCTTCATCGCTTCGGAAGTTCTCCTCGAAAAAACGAAGGCGACGACTCACCTTTCGATGAATAGAAAACATGGGGACTCTCACACGATTCTCGTCGCTCTCGTTCTACTCGTCGCCCTCTGGACTCCCATAAAGGCCCTTCCCGATCGAATCTGCTCGCCTGGCTTCTACTACGACTCCTCGCTAACCCAATGTCGTCGGTGCAGCCGGACGTGCGACGCCGACGATCGCCCCGTCGAACAATGCCCGTGCACCGCGTGCGCGGACGCGATTTGCGGCGCGAACTGCGCCCCGCATCGCGCCCAATTCGATTCGAAGCTAAAACGATGCGTCAGCGACGACTTGATCGCGATCAATTGTACGCTGTCGGAACGTCCCGGATGCGCGCAATCGTGCTATCGAAACGACAGCGAGACTCCGTCGTCGTCGTCTTCGACGACGGCGCGCGCTAACGACACCCTCTGCGTGTGCTCGTCGCCCGGCGACGGCACGTGCAATCTCGTTATAAATACACTTGATGGGCCGTGGTGTCCCCAAGTTCGATATAATAGTGTTGTTCGCGTGCCGACTAGTACACAAAATCCGGCGTCCCCAACATCTTCAGCTTCCTTAGATTTTGTCGAGAAGCTGAACAGCGGTCTAATTGGCGTCATCGTTGCTGTCGCTTGCATTGGCGTTGTTATCGTGTCGACGGCTGTCATTCTCGTCGTGGGCATATCGTTGCACAATCGGTTCGTCGTCTGGGGTCAGATTCGCGAGCTGAGACGATTGCGGCGGGAACGCGAAGAACGCGAGCGACGTCGAAGAGCCGTGCAGCCAGCTGCACCTTCTCGCGTGAATGATGAAAACGAACACGAAGATATATAGCGTTATTATGATCGGGGTAGCAAGTGCATTGCTTTATTTTTCTTTTGTGTATACCGGTAGAATTTTTTTTCGTATTTAGATTGTGGAATGGTTTCTCCAGTCGAAAGACTGTGAGTGTAGCATTTGTATATATGGTATTTATTTTTTCTGTGGCGCTCTGAGTATGATGACACCAGTACAACAAATTCTTGCGAGCAGACTATATACTGTATACATATATAGATGATTTTGGTACTCTCTGACCAGATGAAATTATTGTTTCTCAAGGCAAGGTATACAAACTATACTCTACATCTTTTCTCAAATGTATATGTAGCTATAGATCTACTTTAGATTTTCGGATTTTCTGTCGTTAACGGCTTGATCGGAGGAGTTGAGCAGTCAGCGAGACTTTCTCCAGTCAGTTCAGCAATATCAATGTCTAGACCAGATTCCTTCAAACGTTCAGCAAGCGAAGTAGAACTTCCTGCGTAAAACAATGTCATATGAATGAACACGCAGTAAGAAACCATTGTCTCATGTGCTCTTGTACCCGGAACAGCCCAGAGGCCAGAGACCTGCAGGGTCTTTATTCTCTGTTCCAGTTCTCCAATGCGCGAGGCCAAAACTCTGAAAATAAATAATACCTATTCAATTTCTTTGCTTCGACAGACTAGAAAAGGCAAAAAGAAATGTTTCTTTGTCGAAAGTCATACTTGTTCACGCTTCTCTGGTGCGTCAATGCAACGTCCTTGTCCTTAACCGTTTCAGATAGGGAGTTCACGATGCCACGCAGTTTGGTCTCGTTCGAATGCGCAGATAAATGAGCACCAGCTGCAAGGAGGATCGGCTTCTTACAAGCACAAACACAGAGCAAAATTTACGTTTACTGCTGCCGTGGGAAAGAGTACCGCCGCTTGAAGACTGACTTTGTCTCAGCTTGAGGATCTCCGACTGCAAGAGGAGCTACGTATGAAATAATAGCGAGTTCTTTTGTGCCTTCCCGTACTCTGTAGTCTGAGCACATTGACTGGAGCTCCACTTTTTCTTGCTCGCAAAGTTCAAGTCTCTGTTTAACATATCTGGAATTCCCCCCCACTAGCGTTAGAGGGAAGACAGTTATTAGCGACGTTTTTCGTACTTGTTCTCAGACTGAACTGCTTCAAAGTCAAGAGTCGGATTCGTGTTTCCGGATATGGCCAAGGAGAATTCCTGACTTAGACGCGAGCACTTGTCCTTGTAGTACTCTTTCTGCATTAGAAAAAAAATATTCAAGAGAAAGACGCCGTTCAGTTGATTACTTCATCTTCCGCTTCTCTTTTGTCATCGGCCATCGACTGAAGCTCTCTCTTGAGATCTCTTATCTGAATAAAAAAAATTGATTAGAAGATATAAAATATGTTATGCAAACAACAACTTTCAAAATATCAATATAATAACCTCTATCTCACACACTACATACATCTGACTGCGCTCTTTCTAATTCCAATAGAAGAGACCCTCGGTCGTCGCCTTCAGACAACGGACGACTGCAGCAATCAGGTACATCTGCCCCTGAGTGTGACCTTGACAAATCCTTCTGCAGCTCTCTTTCTCGTCTAAGAGCCTTTGAGAGTAATTTAATTAATATAATAGACAGGGGCTAATTGTAGCAACGGTCCGTTCACTTTGGCATCTTCGCGTAACTCGACGCAATGAGCTTTGACCTCGTTTAACTGAGCGAGCAGAAACTCGTTCTCCTTTCGCAACTCGTCGACCAACGCTTCCAGTTTCTCGAGAAGGAATCGTGGCGTTCACGTGCGCGCACGAAGCGTATAGTGAGACGCCTTACCACGATATTCTTGTAGTCGCCCTCGATATCGACTCTCCCGCTAGTCTAATATAACAACATTGGTTTTAGCCTCGTGGCGCGACCTCTCTTTGTCGCAGAGACACAAAAAAATAACGTTAGCAACTATATACGATACACACGTGTATAAATACATGCATGACATCTATACGAAGTTAGCCCCCCCTTAGAATTAATCGTTATCTTTTGTAATTCTTCATATAGATGTCATGTACGTATGCATGCACAGAAGCTACAAAAAATTATCAATATCTGCTGTATCTATATAATGAAATATTCCGACCGTCAGAAAAAAAATCTTTCTACTCACCGCCTGACAGAGTAAATCTCTGTAGTGATTTTTTTCCTTGCTGCACGCTTTTAACTCTTCCGTCAGTATCTTCAGTGCTTGGTGCTTGCTCTGCAGCTTTCGTTTGCACGCCTCGTTCTGCGCGAAGACTTTCAAGATCGCTATTTGTTTTTGTTCTAATCGAATTTGCTTCACTTCGTGCTCGAGCGCGTGCCTATCTTTGTCCGAGCGCGACATGGCCAAGCGGGCAGCGTAGAGAACGGCGCAGCGTCGAAGTGATGATTGTAAAATTCCGGGAACCTAGGCGCCCGTATAATCCGGTTTGCGACGAGTGCCGTTTTCGTCCTTTTCCCAATGGGATTCGACGTACGACGGTAAACTAGACGTTTATTTTGTGCGTATCGAAACGAAATCGTTGATAAAACCCGACTAAATCGTCCCTGCTCCACTTCCGACAACAACGCCCGCATTTCTCCCTCTCAGATTCGACATTTATCGCAAGATTCCAAAGGATCTGACTCAACCGACGCTGACAGGAGCGATAGGTGGGACCTAGA
This sequence comes from Oscarella lobularis, assembly GCF_947507565.1. Taxonomy (NCBI): domain Eukaryota; kingdom Metazoa; phylum Porifera; class Homoscleromorpha; order Homosclerophorida; family Oscarellidae; genus Oscarella; species Oscarella lobularis. Next base: position 1,246,009 of record NC_089177.1, on the reverse strand, counting down.
GCCCACAGAAATCTCCCAAATGCTAAATCAACACTCTTCGTTTCCCCTCAGTTTCCATAGCGAGCTGCTCCTTCATCGTTTTTCTTCTCCTCGTCGAGCTGTCGTCGTTTTTAGCGGCGGAAACGTAAGAATTCGAAGCGGAAATTCGTTTTCTATTGACATCTACGCAGGAAAAACGAAATGTTCGTCGACGAGGCGAAGCCGGACGACAAACTCGAAGTTCGGGTCAATGTCAGCCTAATTCGATTAAGTTGCGACTGTGCGCTCATTATATTATTTATCTGCGTGTATAAATTCTCTTCCTGCAGTCTTGGGTCTAGATATTCAGGATGATCTGGGACGGTACGCTGTAGCGGAAAATGATTTGAAAGGCAATTATATTTTTAATGCGATTGTAGGCATGAAGTCGGATTTTCTGGCAATACAAAGAAAATTCCTATCAATGACGGAGGTACCGGTCGTTGAGCCTTAGAGATTAATTAATCTCTATTTGCAGCTGGATGTCGATTCGAGGGCGTGTTTCTTGTGAACAAGGTAGAAAGACAGCCCCTGGGGGGAGATTCTTCGTTCGAACGCTCGTTTCAGGTGCCCGGCAATTTTCACATGTCGACTCACTCGGCTCGCATTCAGCCGATGAGCCTCGATTTCGGTCACGAGATTCACGAGATCCGCTTTGGCGAAAACGTGACGGTGAGAGGGAAAGGGAGGGAGGGAGAGAGACGGATCTCATGGCCACCTCTTATCCTCCCACTCATAGAACGTCGAAGGACTCGGCGCCTTCGCCGCTCTCTCTGACATCGACATGACGGACAAAAGCGGTTCGAATCAAACGCCCATTGCATCATAAGCCCTAGTGATTCATTCTCCCCCTCTTTTTTAGCTGACTCCTCATTCGACTACTACATCAAGCTCGTGCCAACGATATACCAGGACCTCGACGGGAGTCAACGTCACACATACCAATATACGTATGCTAACAAGGTGGGCAGCACGCCACGGCGCGCACACGCATAAAAGAAGCCGAACGACTTGGAAAGCGTCCAACAATTGATCCACTCTTCCTCCCCTTTCCCCCTTCTACCCCCGCCCACAGCACTATTCACAACATGGCCACGGGCATCGAGTCCTCCCAGGTAGATTACTACTTCGATAAGATTGGAACCCTCGAGCGAACTCGATGTCTATCTCCACGTGTGTGTAGCTGTTTGGTTTCGCTACGATATCAGTCCCATAACGGTGAAGTATACCGTTATTCGGCGACCCTTTTATCATTTCATTACCACTGTAAGAAAACCTGTCTCGTATTTCGAGTCGCCCCTATATGTATATGTTATTGCAGATCTGCGCCATCGTTGGCGGCGCTTTCACCGTCGCTGGAATTATCGATTCGATGATCTTTACCGCTTCGGAGGTCTTTCGTAAGGCCGAGTTGGGGAAGTTGAGTTAGGGGAGCCGGATTCGATGGGCGGGCGGGTCGAGCAGCGGATTCGCGATACGTTGGCTTGGGACCTCTGTTTTATTCGTTCGCCGTTATCTGTTGCTTTTAATAATTTATTTTCCTTCCTCTTCTGTCTGCTTACTAAATCAGGTTGCGGCGATGTGGTGGGGCCCCCAATTGGGTGAAGGGAAATGGGTTGAAGCCGTTCATTTTCATTAAAATATAATCAAATGTACACACAGAGACCAACGTATGTACAAAAAAGGGGGGGCTCAAACGAAAGCACTAAAACTAGTGTACCCCATCAAAAAAAGGGAAAAACAGTACTATGTTCACTAAAACGATCACTCTCCTATCTACTATAATACACACACATGTACACCGCGCTTATAGTGTGGGAAAAAAGGGGGTCAAATAGCTCATCTTCTAAATGATAGTCAACTCACTCGTGGAGATGCCTCTCTCTCAGAGTCAGTGCGAATTGACGGTCGAACCGTCGCTTCCAATCGAACTATTATCATCCGAACAATCCTCCACGTCCACGTCGCTTTCCGAGTCGATCGTTTGGAGCTTGGTGATCATCGCCTTGAATTTTTTCGGCGACGGTGCCGTCGCCGTCGCCGCGGGCGCAGGCGCAGGCAGCTCCGTCCAATGACCGCCCAGATCCGATAGTCGTCGTTTGAGACAAAGGTTAGCTCTTATCAGCGCTTCCTTGATCTTGGTATTTTTCTCGTCCAAGATTTCGAGTTCCTAAACAAACGAGATAAGCGAGTGCTGGATAAATATAACAAGCGAAGCCCTACGGGGGTACCTTGATGTAGGAGCGCGCCGTTGTGAGTAGTGTCAGCGTCGTTAATTTGGCGTCGCCTTTCGCCGGAACTTGACAGCGAAGATCGTTGAGGAGCTTTTTCTGCTGATCGCGTCTGCGAGGGAGGAAAGAGAGCACCGGTTAGAGTCCGTTTTCCCGCGGTGGTTAGACACGTGTGCGTGGTCACGCCCCGATTGGCAGGTCATCGCGCCTTGCACGTGCGCTGTTTTGGCCTGCATCCATGGGGGGAAAAACGAGACGCGTGTCGACGCGACGAACGCGATCGAACGCGCGTCGTCTCGTACGCCGACGCGTTCGGCGATAAGATCGAAGCAGCGCTCGCCCTTCGTCGCAACGGACGAAGATTCTACGACCACGCCTTTTCCACAGAACAAAGGGAGGACGTTTTGGACGCAGGCCAACTACTGACGTAAGCAGCACGTGAGGAACGTTTCGAGCTCTGTAGCGTTTCCCCAACGATTTCCCCTGGGCGAGCGAACGTCGAACGGAGGAGCCCTGCATCGGCGATTGCACCGCGTCCCGTTCGAAACGATCGCTGCCCCCGAACCAAGTCCCCGGTCACGTAATCGAATCGTGTCCAGACACGATTCAAAACACACCCACATCAAAAAATTCCCAAAGTCCCCCCAACGGGCGTAGGGCGCAAATTCGAATCGCATTGCAAACATACCGATTCTTTTCGAGCTGATTGTGCGTCGATCTGCAAGCGACGAAAGAGAACAGATTAGATTTCGCCGAGCGAAACAGACAATCAACGGAAATAGGGGTCGCGCGCAGAGACGGGAAGAAAACAGAGAGGCCACGTGAGGATAGCGAAGAAAAAAATAGGAGCCGAGCGCGCAAAAAACGCCGAATGCGAGAGCAATTTACTATCGGATCTCACAAGCTTTCGCGTCACCTTGCGACGCCGTCGCATCGCACCCTTTCCACGGCATGTAGACGCCGTGCGTCTCGCTACGGCTTCGCGCGCGTCCGCTCGATCGATTGCGCGCATCGAGAGCAAACGGATCGCGTCGCGCGGATTCGTAGGGGCGGATTCGGAGATCGCGAAAGGGTGCGAGAGATCGCAATCGTAGATAAGGGCCAAGCGACGCCGATCGATCGCGCGAGCCTTCACCTGTACGTGTAGCTGCGCTTGCTTTCGCGGCGCGATCGCGCGCTCCCGCCGGCTTGCTTCGACTCGCGTCGCGACGGGACGACTAGACAATAGAAGAAGAAATGGAAGAGGGGGTACCATTATTATGCTGATAGCCGCACCGCACGCACTCGCGCACACGTGGTGAAATGGGGATGCGATCGCTTTCGCTACATCGAAACTTACATTTATCGCCGTCTTCGACGACTTCTACAGCTTTGAGGAGAAGATCGATGGAATTGAGTAAAGCCATTTGGCGTCCCACGTCGCTCCGTTCTCGGGGAGGGCCTGTTCAAACTGGCACTCTTGGCTCAGCTGTCTGTTTATCAAAAGCACGGGGTGCTTGACGTCATTTTGAGGAAGGGCGGGACTCCGGCCCCACGCCCCCACGCTCTAATGAAATACTCATCGGGTCCGCCAATCGCGAACTCGCCCATAATTGCACGCTCTTTTGACCACACGCGAACGAGACCACATAGGAATTTCTGTGCGATCGATGGCGCGGAACAATCGTTTGTCCGCAATGCTATTTTTGGCGGCTCGACGGTGTCACCACCGTTGCTGACGTCGATGCAGCGATGCGACTTAGCGGCAGATCGTGCAAATGACGAGTCCGTGCTGCTTTCTCACGCCCATTCTGCCTCCCACGAAAAGCGCGACCCCCTTTTCTAAGATTCCTCACGTGGCGCACGGAAGTGTACTAAATGGCGTATTTAAATAGTAAAAGCCGCCACGTGACATAGCAACAGGGGATAACCATTTCGTGTGCTATATATAGTACAAGACATGGTGGCAGCAATCCTTTTCTTTTTGCTGCAAGCGACTCAATTGAGCAAAGCTGCGCCAGAAAAGCCTCATATTTTCATGCTTCTCGTCGACGACTGGGGCTGGGCAAACGTCGGCTACCATCGCGAAAAACCGACAAAGGAAGTTGTCACGCCCAATTTCGATCGTCTTTGCAAACAGGGCGTCGAACTCGATCAGCACTATGTACACAATGTCTGCTCGCCGACGCGGTCATCTCTCCTTAGCGGCCGCCTTCCAATACACGTAAACATCGACAACAGCGAAGCGACGATGCACAATTACAGCGACCCCAATGGTTATCAGGGCATTCCTCCAAACATGACGGTCATAGCTGAAAAGCTCAAAATGGCCGGTTACGCGACACACCAAGTCGGCAAATGGGACGCCGGCTTTGGAACAGTCGAGCAAACTCCCAAGGGGCGGGGCTTCGACTCGAGCTTCGGTTACTTCCATCACGCCAATAATTACTACACAGAACAGGCAGGCAATTGTAAAAATTACGGGCGTGTACCAGATCTATGGGACTATGATCATCCGGCTAAAGGCATGAATGGGACCGTCTACGAAGAGCAAATGTTTGCCGAGCACGTGCGCGCCGTCATAGAGGCTCACGACCCCAAGACACCTCTCTTTCTCTACTATGCACCGCACATTGCTCACACGCCGCTTCAAGTTCCGCCTGACTACGAGAAGAAATTCGATTTCATTGACGACAAAGCGCGACGCATTTATCACGCCATGGTTAACTATCTCGACGACGTCGTTGGCAATGCGACGAGCTTGTTGGAAAAGAAAGGCATGTGGAATAACACGTTAATGGTTGTAAGCGCCGATAACGGCGGTCCGGAGTATCCAGGTGGCGGGGCCAATAACTATCCGCTTCACGGTGGAAAGGCCAGTAACTGGCAAGGTGGAGTGCGAGTCAACGCGTTTGTGTCCGGTGGTTTTCTGCCCAAGTCGGTGAGGGGAACAAAAGTTGATGGCTACGTGGCCGTCTGTGATTGGTATGCGACGTTTTGTAATCTTGCTGGCGTTGATCCGACGGATAGCAAAGCAGAAGCGCATCATTTGCCGTCAATTGACAGTATTAACATGTGGCCGTTTGTATCAGGTCAAACGAAGAAGTCGCCACGTACGGAAGTGCCGCTTGGCGGCGACGGGAAAAATCACAGTCACGCAGTCGAGGGATTAATCAGTGGCGATTACAAGTTGCTGTATGGGAATATTTCTCAGGATGGCTGGACTGGTCCACAATATCCGAATAGCACCAATCCCGCTGGAGGGCTACCAGGGTTCGCTGATTGCTGGTCAGGCTGTTTGTTTGACATTAAGAAGGATCCTGAGGAGAGAAAGGATCTTGCAGCCACTATGCCGGATAAAGTCGATGAAATGATGAAGAAATTAGCTGTCTATGAAAAGGGAGCCTTTTTCCCTTATCGTGGGGATGACGATCCGGCTGCTTGTGAGGCAGCCCTCAAGAAATACGGAGGTTTTTGGGGTCCATGGCTTTGATAGTAGGCATTTAATTAACAGTACATTTTTTAATTTGTGGTACAGTAAACTATTTCGCGGTCCTCCTACATTTTGACTATCCCGGATAGTATGGCTGCAACGAAACCAATCCTTTTCTTACTGGCGCTGCAGGCGATTCATTTGAGCGATGCGGCTTCCGAGAAGCCTCACATTTTCATGCTTCTCGTCGACGACTGGGGCTGGGCAAACGTCGGCTACCATCGCGAAACGCCGACGAAGGAAGTCGTCACGCCCAATTTCGATCGTCTTTGCAAACAGGGCGTCGAACTCGACCAGCACTACGTGCACAAAGTCTGCTCGCCGACGCGATCGTCTCTTCTCAGCGGCCGCCTTCCAATACACGTGAACACGGACAACGGCGACGCAACGATGCACAACGCCAGCGATCCCAACGGCTACCAAGGCATTCCACCGGGCATGACTGTCATAGCCGAAAAACTCAAAATGGCCGGCTACGCGACGCACCAAGTGGGCAAATGGGACGCCGGCTTTGGAACAGTCGAGCAAACTCCCAAGGGGCGGGGTTTCGACTCGAGCTTTGGCTACTTTCATCACGCCAACGATTTCTACACAGAAACAGCGGGTGCTTGTCCGAAGCATGGGAAAATAACAGATTTATGGGACTTCAACCATCCGGCTAAAGGCATGAATGGTACAATCTACGAAGAGCAAATGTTTGCCGAGCACGTGCGCGCCGTCATAGAGGCTCACGACCCCAAGACGCCTCTCTTTCTCTACTATGCACCACACATTGCTCACACTCCGCTTCAAGTTCCGCCTGACTACGAGAAGAAATTCGATTTCATTGACGACGAAACGCGACGCATTTATCACGCCATGGTCAACTATCTCGACGACGTCATTGGAAACGTGACGAGCTTGTTGGAAAAGAAAGGCATGTGGAATAACACGTTGATGGTCGTAAGTGCTGATAACGGCGGTCCGGAGTATCCAGGTGGCGGTGCAAATAATTATCCACTTCACGGTGGAAAGATCAGCAGCTGGCAAGGCGGAGTGCGAGTGAACGCGTTCGTGTCCGGCGGCTTCCTTCCGATGGCGGTACGCGGGACGAAGGTCGACGGCTACGTGGCCGTCTGCGATTGGTATGCGACGTTTTGCAATCTGGCTGGTGTCAATCCGATGGATAGCAAGGCGGAAGCACATCATTTGCCACCGATTGATAGCATGAACATGTGGCCGTTTGTTTCTGGTCAAACGAAGACGTCACCGCGTATGGAAGTGCCACTCGGCGCCGACGGGAGAAATCATACGCATGGAGTCGAAGGGCTGATTGTCGGTGACTACAAGGTGCTCTATGGGTTTATCACTCAGGATGGGTGGACTGGGCTACAGTATCCAAATAATACCAATCCCAAAGGGGGGATATTTGCCGTGCGAAATTGCTGGAAAGGCTGTTTGTTCAACATCAAGGAAGATCCTGAAGAGAGGAATGATCTTTCTTCTACCATGTCGGACAAACTCAAGGAAATGATGGATAAGTTGGCTGGCTACGAAAAGGGAGCATTTTTGCCCTATCGCGGAAATCACGATCCAGCCTCTTGTGAGGCAGCCCTCGGGAAATACGGAGGTTTCTGGGGTCCCTGGCTGGACTAGGGACATTCATGTCGAACAGGTTTTTGTGTTGAACATTTTTTTGCATTTTTTAGGCTTTGTGTGAGTTTTTTGAGTTGCTGGAACTGCTTTTTTTTGATATGTCATTTTTTTACTTTTTTTGAAGTCATCAAGCGTAGAGAAGCGCACGCTAGGGGCATGGAATCGGGTGAAGACAGCCAAGACGACGTTTCGCCTTCGCTAGAGGCGTTCATCAAGGACAATCACGACGGCGAACTGGTCAACATCCTTCTGGAAGAAGATGCGAGCCTCCATTTCGGCTTGAACGTGAACGCGCTCGATCTCACAGAAGCGAGCAAACGCTTCTCGGACCAACTCGCAAACGACGCCGAATCGTTTCTGCGAACGCTCGACGCCGCCGTGCAGAACGCAATGAAGTCGATACACGCCGCGCATCCCGATCGCGACCTAATGCTCCTGAAAGAAAACGTGCACGCGCGCATTTTCGATTTGCCCTCGTGCGGCCTCGAAATGCATCGCGTCACCGTTCCGCGATCGTTCGACGTCGGCACCTTCGTCGCTCTGACGGGAACGATCATACGAACGACGGCGGTGAAACTTCTCGAGTACGAACGCCAGTACGCGTGCCGCAAGTGCCACGTGGCCTTCCGCGTGGCCGTCGACGAGTGCACGCCCAAGCCGCGTCAGTGTCCCGCCGACGAGTGTAATTCGATTAAAATCGATCCTGTTGCTATGGCAACGCCACGCAGTCGGGACTATCAAGAGATTAAGATACAGGAACAGGTGCAGCGACTCGCCGTCGGCAACATACCGCGATCCATGTGGGTCACGCTTCAGGACGATCTTGTTGACATTTGCAAAGCCGGCGACGACGTCACAATTACGGGATTCGTAGTGCGGCGATGGCAACCGGTTGCCATGGAAATGCAATGCAACGTTGAAGTGATTCTCAAAGCGAATCACGTGGAGGTGAAGAACGAGCAGAAGTATTTAGGAATTGTTACCATGACGATGGGATCTACAAAGAAAGAAATTGACGATTTTTGGAAGTCGTACGCCAATCGACCGATCACTGGCCGCAATGTGATTCTCGCTTCCTTATGTCCCCAAGTCTTCGGTCTTTATCTCGTCAAGCTCGCCGTGAGTCTCGTTCTCATTGGAGGCGTGGCTCGTACGGACGAAAACGGCACTCGCACGCGCGGTGAATCGCATCTTCTCCTCGTCGGCGATCCGGGCACGGGAAAGTCGCAATTTCTCAAGTACGCTGCAAAACTGATGCCGCGCTCCGTCCTCACAACGGGCATTGGATCGACGAGTGCTGGTCTCACTGTCATGGCTGTGAAGGTACAGTATGGATGGGGGGCCGTGCTACTTCTTTGATTCTATGTGAACATCTAGCAGTTCAATGTCCCTGCGTTTCTCCTAGCATTAGTCCCAGAGAGCCACCAGATTAAGAGTTCTATCTCGCTTTGTATTGAGCGAACACACTCCCTCTAATATAGATTTTTTTTCTTCCCAATCAAGGACTCGGGCGAGTGGCAATTAGAAGCGGGCGCGCTCGTTCTCGCCGACGGCGGCGTGTGCTGCATCGACGAATTCAACAGCATCAAGGAACACGATCGCGCGAGCATCCACGAAGCGATGGAACAGCAAACGATCAGCGTAGCGAAGGCGGGTCTCGTGTGCAAACTCAAGAGCCGATGCACCGTTCTCGCGGCGACAAATCCCAAAGGAAAATACGATCCCAACGAAGCGGTCTCGGTCAACGTCGCACTGGCGAGTCCGCTTCTGAGTCGATTCGACCTCGTTTTGGTGCTCTTGGACGCGCGCAACGAGGAATGGGATCGAGTCGTGTCGTCATTTATACTGTCGTCCCTGGCCGTCGCTCCTGGCGACGACGCGAGACTTTGGCCCATGGAGAAACTCCAGTCGTTTTTCTGCTACGTCAAAACGATTACTCCGGCGATGAGTAGCGGCGCCGATCGCGTTCTGTCGCGCTACTATCAGCGTCAGCGTCGCGCCGATTCGCGAAATGCGGCGCGGACGACCGTTCGGCTGTTGGAGAGCATGGTGCGCTTGAGTCAGGCGCACGCGAGGCTCATGTTTCGACGCGACGTGCTCGTCTTGGACGCCATCGTCGTTATTACGATCGTGGAGAGTTCTATGCTGACCGACGCTCTGCTGCTCGGCGGCGGAGTCAACGCGCTGCACGCCAAGTTTCCGGATGATCCCGAGAGCGAGTATAGACGGCAGGCGGAGCTGATTCTGTCTCAGTTGGGGCTGGAAGATTTGCTTGACGATGCCGTTGCGTGCCTCCGGAGCGAAACCGACTGAGAGTAAGTGCGCGTAGCGTAGCGTCTCTTGGACGCGTCTTCCTACTATTTCTAAATGAAGAAGATTTGAGTTTTACTACCTAAGCACAACGTTGTAAAACCTTGGGATGGGCACGGTTGGCATGGTAGCTGATTTTTAAGGGCCGCGCTGCCAACGGCCAAAACGGTTTCTCTACCCGGCTTTATGCCTGTTTTTTGCATGGTTAGTTTAAAACTGATTATCTGAACTACCGTGATCAATCTATAATAAGCAGTGTCCTAACTCTATTGAATGCGATGTGGAGACTTCAATCGCACTTCTTTTCTTTTTGTGTGATTCTATTCATGGCCTACCGCCCTATTGTACTGTAGGTGACTCAAAATGCTCGAATGCAAAAGCAGGCATTTTATTTTAAATATATCCAACACCCCGTAATTGAACAAGCGCAGTTAGTGTCTGCTCTTAAGCAAATGTTTAAAGAGCTCGTAAACTGACCAACAGATAGCCGTTGCCGGCATCTGGTGAATAATTCTCGCCCTCATTCCCTTAAAAAACCCGGCCATCCCGTTCTGCTGATAGATCACCCGAAAAGCGGCCGACATTCCCTGCACGTGACTTCCAGACGGTCGAACGGACGCTTCTTGCGTATTGAGAAGCGTCTTTGCCACGTCGAGCGGATTCGTCACGGCCGAGGCGACCGCTCCGGCGGCGGCACCGGACAACACGTGCGCCTTGGGATTGTAACCGTTGTCTCGATTCAAGTGATAGCGCGAGAATTCGTAGACAATAAAATTCGTGCACTGAAAGGGAATGTTCATTGACAGTTGAGTGGTGTAGCTTCGATAGAAGGCCCGAATGCCTTCAGTGCGGTAGATATGATAGGCGCACTGGGCACTGCGTTTGTAGGGGCTTCCATACATTTGCATTCTCTGCTTTACAACTAGATAGAAAGAGAAAAGACACGTGACCCCAGACGACATTATAAATAACCTAGCTCATTCATGACAGGCATGCTACGCTAACCTTCCACTGGGTTCATAAACCCGTCATGGACTAACGTAGCAAGAGCACCCGCTGAACCTAAACAAAAAAAACAGCATATTTCTTTTTGTCAATAGATTTTCATTTCTTTTATTACCGTGTGCCAGGGGATGGTGACCGGATTTTTTAGTGCTCAGGAATTTCTTCGACGCTTCGTACGTCGCAAAATACAGAGCGTGTGCCGGTCCAGCGCCGGCGGCAACAATATTGATTCCCCTGAAGGGAGTCTTCACTCCTTCCAATTTGACAATAGTGCGAATTGCTTCGAGAACGCGTCCGTTGTATCGAGCTGCACTCGACGGCTGAAGACTTTGCATTCGAGTCTAGTGTGCAGGGAATCAATAACAATTAACATTAACATATCAAATAACGGGTTAGCAACGCCTTTATTTTACACTGTCGATTTCAAATAAAACGCGACTCGATTATTTAATATCAATGTTGAAGCATACCACAAACGTATGACTTCTACGAATTAATCTATGAGTCACGAGGGCGTGTGCCCGTGGGCGGGCCCAAGGGAAAAGCGGAACGAGCGTCCGGCTCCATGTGGACGCTTTTCGACTTTACACGCGATCGTTTTAGGCACTTTCTAGTCCTACCTTGACTAAATCTACCGGATACATGACGCAGTGCTCCATGACGCCGGCTGCTGCTCCAGCCAGCATGTGAATAGCGACGTTGTTCGTCGGAAGGCTTTCGTAATCGACCTCCGCACTCATTTCTAGCGCTACGGCCGTCATTGAGCCAGAGTGAGCGAGTGAGTGCTGCGAACAGTCGGCGAATCTACACACATTACGGGACTGCGCCGACGTTTGTCCCCGGATTGGACAATAACGCGGTCACGCCTGTTCAAATTGGCTCTTTTTTATGCAATCAACAACTCGCGTCATGTAAGAAAATCAAATAGCATCCAAGACGACCAAAAGGTGTCCTTTTAGACACGTTGAGGTTGCTCGTGTAATTTCCGCTAGCGCACGGTAAAGAGGGTCGAGATGTCGATGTACGAACAAGAAGAAGGTCGTTCATCGACTTTCCAACGCGTTCGCAGCGATTCTACCTTCTCTTCATTATTAGGTGACGTTTCGTACGGCATCGACGAGGACGTCCCGGACGAAATAACGCCAGATCTATGGCAAGAAGCTTGCTGGATCGTCATATCGTCCTACTTCGAAGAGAAGGGTCTCGTTCGCCAGCAACTCGACTCGTTCGACGAATTCATCCAAATGTCGGTGCAACGCATCGTCACCGAATCGGCGACGATCGAAATCGTCGCCGAAGCGCAACACAAGACGCTCGACGCCGAAACTCCGGTACGGCACCGTAAGAAAAGGGATAGACTTTCTTTTTCATCTCGACGACGCGTTAGACTCGTTACGAGCTCAAATTCGAGCAGATCTATCTCTCCAAACCGACGCACTGGGAAAAGGACGGCGCTCCCGTGCCCATGATGCCGAACGAGGCGCGACTGCGAAATTTGACGTGAGACTAATAATATTGATACTTTAAATTTTAATTGCAAATTAAAAATTTTAATTAAATAAATTAAATAATTAATTATAGATACTCTGCACCTCTCTACGTCGACGTCGTCAAAACGAAACACGAAGACGGCAAGCCTCCAGCCATAACGAAACAAGACAAAACGTTCATCGGAAAAATTCCCATCATGCTTCGTTCGACCTACTGCCTCCTAAACGGTCTCACCGATCGCGACCTGACCGAGCTGAACGAATGCCCGCTCGATCCGGGCGGCTACTTCATCATAAACGGCTCGGAAAAAGTTCTCATCGCTCAGGAAAAAATGGCGACAAACACCGTCTACGTTTTCTCGAAGAAGGAGTCGAAGTACGCGTACACGGCCGAAATACGATCGATCATCGAGAACTCGTCGCGACCGGTGAGCACGCTCTGGGTGAGCATGCTGTCGCGCGGCGGCGCGACGGGACGAAAGAGCGGCATCGGGCAACGAATCGTGTCGACGATTCCCTACATCAAGCAGGAGATACCGATTATGGTCGTGTTTCGCGCGCTCGGCTTCGTCTCCGATCGCGATATATTGGAGCACATTATTTATGATTTCGACGATCAAGAGATGATGGAAATGGTAAAAACGGTTATTTGTTGTTTAATTAATCCCGGTTATTGATTCTCTCTCCTAGTTGAAGCCGTCTTTGGATGAAGCGTTCGTTGTTCAAGATCAGAAAGTGGCGTTGAGCTTCATTGGAGCGCGAGGGGCCAAGCCGGGCGTTGCTTTGGAGAGGAGGATCAAATATGCGAAGGAGATTCTCCAGAAGGAAATGCTTCCTCACGTTGGAATCAGCGAATTCTGTGAAACGAAGAAGGCTTACTTCTTGGGGTGGGTTACTATAGGCGTATTGTATTTATCTGTATTTATCTTTGTCTAGTTATATGGTTCATCGTCTGCTCATGGCTGCTATGGGTCGTCGAGAGCTGGACGATCGCGATCACTATGGCAATAAGAGGCTCGATTTAGCGGGTCCTCTTCTCGGTTTTTTGTTTCGCGGCTTGTTCAAGAATTTGATCAAGGAGGTTCGGCTCTATGCGCAGAAGTTTGTGGATAAAGGAAAGGTGAGATTGATCGGAATCTTCGCCCCTTTTTTTTGCTTTGCGCAAATTGCCTTCCTTCTTCAGGACTTCAACGTCGAATTGGCAATCAAAACTCGAACCATTACGGACGGTTTGAAGTATTCTCTTGCCACAGGAAACTGGGGCGATCAGCGGAAGGCCCACGAAAGCAGGGCGGGCGTGTCTCAGGTTAGCATACAATAGGATCTTTGATTTAACATGAGATCCTACGTGCATCGTTTTCTTTTCGTAGGTTTTGAATCGTCTGACGTTTGCGTCGACTTTGTCTCACCTGCGTCGTTTGAATTCGCCTATTGGAAGAGACGGGAAACTGGCTCGACCCCGGCAGTTGCACAACACTCTCTGGGGTATGATATGTCCGGCAGAAACGCCTGAAGTAAGGAGAGAGAGAGAGCGGCGAGGGGGTCCTTGTCTGAAACGCTTTCGTTTCCTTTTGGGCAGGGTCAAGCGGTGGGGTTGGTGAAAAATCTAGCGTTGATGGCGTACATTTCCGTGGGATCGCAGCCTAGTCCAATCCTCGAGTTTTTAGAAGAATGGTCTATGGAAAATCTTGAAGAGATCTCTCCATCTGCCATAGCAAAGTAGGTCACTTATACATCAATATATGGAGTAGTATTACTTTTTTTTGACAGTGCGACGAAGATTTTTGTGAACGGTTGTTGGGTTGGTATTCACAACGAGCCGGATCAGCTGATGGCGACGCTCCTGAAACTTCGACGTCAAATGGACATAATCGTTTCCGAAGTAACGTTGCAATAAATCGCGGGCGAAAAACGGAAAAAGCGTCATTTTTTGTTTGTTTGCGTCTAGGTTTCCATGGTGCGAGATTTTCGCGAGAGAGAAATTCGAATCTACACCGACGCCGGACGCGTGTGTCGTCCGCTGCTGATCGTCGAAAATCAAAAGCTTCTACTGAAAAAGACGCACATCGATCAACTCAAAGAACGAGAATACAATAACTACGGGTAACATAACATAGCCCACGTGCAAATTATTATTTAGTATTTTCTTTTTTTTCTTTCTAGTTGGCAGGATCTCGTTGCCGGTGGCGTGGTCGAATACATTGACACGCTCGAGGAGGAGACAGTCATGGTTGCCATGGTGCCTGACGATCTTCGCGACGAGGGCCACGTCTATTGCAGCACGTACACGCACTGCGAGATTCATCCGTCGATGATTCTCGGCATTTGCGCGTCGATCATACCGTTTCCGGATCACAATCAATCGCCGCGTAACACGTATCAATCCGCTATGGGAAAGCAAGCGATGGGCGTCTACATAACGAATTTTCACGTGCGTATGGATACGCTCGCGCACGTGCTCTATTATCCGCAGAAACCGCTTGTGACGACGCGTTCTATGGAGTATTTGCGATTTAGAGAACTACCTGCGGGTAAGGGCATACAGGGAATCAATGTGAGAGTTCAGGTTCTAAGAGGTTTTTTTAGGAATTAATGCCGTCGTTGCCATAGCTTCTTATACGGGATACAATCAGGAGGATTCCGTTATTATGAATTCTTCTGCTATTGATCGTGGACTATTTCGGTAGGAGATGGAGTATTGTTGATGGGTTGGTTGGGTTGGAAAGGGGTGGCGTCTACAGGTCTGTTTTCTATCGATCGTATCGTGATCAGGAGTCGAAAAAAGGCTTGGATCAGGAGGAGTTGTTCGAGAAGCCTAGCAGAGAAACTTGCAAGGGTAACGTAGAAAATTGAATGGTATTGACAATTTTATTATAATGCAATTGATTTCTCCAGGCATTCGTCCTGGAATGTACGACAAGCTGGAGGAAGACGGCATCGTCGCTCCGGGCTTACGAGTCAGCGGAGACGACGTTCTCATCGGAAAGACGGTCACTCTTCCGGAAACAGAAGGCGAAGTAGTAGCTGCAACCAATCTTAGAGACTGACATAGTTGAGAGGGTCTTCTTATATAAAAAAGGCGTCTGGCGGCCCGAGACGGTACACGAAAAGGGACGCGAGCACGATGATGAGAAGCTCCGAGACGGGTATTATTGATCAAGTGATGCTCACCGTCGATCAGGATGGATGCAAGTTCTGCAAGATGAGGGTACTTGGCTCTTTGTTTGGCTAGACTGGGTTTTTTGACTTAGTTACCTTAGGTGAGATCCATACGAGTTCCGCAGATTGGGGATAAGTTTGCCAGTCGACACGGGCAGAAAGGAACGATGGGGATGCTGTATAGGCAAGAGGTGAGCGCTTTAGATATCCCAAGTTCTATATGGGGTTGGGAAGAAATAGTGAAGTCTTCCTTTTTGATTTTTGAATTCGCTTTCAGGATATGCCTTTTACGTGCGAGGGAATCACCCCCGATATTATCATCAATCCCCACGCCATTCCGAGCCGAATGACCATCGGTCATTTGATCGAATGCTTGCAAGGAAAAGTCAGTAGAAGAAACGTGCACAGGGAGAAAAATTTATTTGTCCTATTTTAGGTATCCGCCAATCGAGGCGAAATTGGCGATGCCACGCCGTTCAACGACGCCGTGAACGTGCAGAAAATATCGCAACTTCTTCGCGAGTACGGCTATCAGATGAGAGGAAACGAGGTAAATCGATTCCCGCGCGACCAGATAGAACGTCACATCTTCCTTCGCGCGAAGGTTCTCTATAACGGATTTACGGGACGAAAACTCAACTCGCAGATTTTCATCGGACCGACGTACTATCAACGACTGAAGCACATGGTCGACGACAAAATTCACTCGCGCGCTCGCGGACCCGTCAATATCATGACGAGGCAACCGATGGAAGGCCGATCGAGGTTCGCAGCGTTCCCTTTCTGCTCGTTCGTGTTTTTTTTTAATTTTTTTTTTCTGATTATTTTAGAGACGGAGGCTTGAGGTTCGGTGAAATGGAACGGGACTGCCAGATTGCTCACGGAGCCGCTCAGTTTCTCAACGAACGTCTCTTCGCCGCGTCCGACGCCTATCGCGTTCACGTTTGCGATCTGTGCGGCATGCTGGCCATTGCCAATCTTCAGTACAAGAGCTACGAGTGTCGACGATGCAGAAACAAGACGCAGGTATCGCAGAACATCTTTGTTTCTTTTTCTTGCGTGTCTGAGTTTTGTTTTTGTAGATATCGCAGATTAAGATACCGTATGCAGCGAAGCTTCTTTTTCAGGAATTGATTGCCATGAACATTGCTCCGAGGTTGATGGTGACGTAGGGAGGCATCTTTTGCTTATTTTGGACATCTGCCTGTGTGTCTGCCTGTGTGCTACGTAATTCGGAAGCCGTTGCCTTTGAGAGAGATTTCAGTTTATGGAGGTAAATGAGGCAATGAGTGTTCGTTTGTCTAGCGCGCGTGATCTGGGTGAGTTCTTCAAGCCACGTGGACGAGCAGATAAGAACGAAGACGAACGGAGTGCTGTTGCAGCTCCAAAGAACAAAAAAGGCTTGGTAAGATGCATTGGCAAGCGTTTCGGATGTCTTTTCGCTGTTTGGCAGTCGCGCGAAGCGGTGCTTAGTCACATTGTTCGAAGCGCCATGATCGGAGGCCTAAAACGAATTGGAGTAAGCACAAGCTTATGAAACACGACTGCTTCGAATTTGATAAGCGGTGTTTCGTGGCTGGAAAAGAGCAATAAGGAGCCAAACGGCGAACGGCTCCGCCTCCTGTAGTCTCGAGCGCCGTTTATGCCCCAAATTCGTTAGCTAGTGGGAAAAAACTATCAGTATCTATCGTTTGAGGTTATTGGATTTGAAATTGCCGGTTGAGCCCAACTGGCCAAAACCACGTATACTATAGCTCATGGTTTTTGATTCCTTAAAAAATTCGTGGGAATTTGCTCTTTGTTTGACCTCGCCGTATAAAATTGATCACAAACGATAACCTTTTGCTAATATTCGGTATTTTTGCAGATATATTGAAGAAGAGATGACGAAGAACGGTTGACCGCGGTCCCAACGTCCTCGGCAGGACGGGATGGTCCAGCTGCGGGACCACGGGATTTGTATCTTAATTATAAGATGCGATCCCTTAAACTGCCTGTATGCCTCCTTTTGGTATGAGGCCATATCGTCTAAAAGGCCAACGTCTCCTGGGCAGGCCTACATCAATTGCTGAAGCAGTTGTGCGGCCCCGAGCAGAAAAACTGCCCAATTTCACGGCGTGTATCTTCCCTAAGGAGGCCACCATCCTCGTTGGTAGTTTTCCTCGGAGAATGACGCCTAAAGCAAAAGTGCCTGCTACCAGGCTACAGGCACGACAGCAACAGCAGACTGGGTGCTTCACTTGCTCTCGTAGCGGTGAAGCGCCAGCGCAAGAAATCACAGAGCACAGTAGCGTAAAAACATTAAATTTAGACAGTACTGTACGTAATGCTTTTATTTTCAATAAACATATTGCCGTCTATTTTTTGCACGTGGAGATAATCAAAGGCAGCACGCGCATGCCTCTGCGTTTTCAAGCCCTTTCGTCACGGGACAAAAAGGGCCAGTATCTGCAGTAAACACGCGCGCGTGCAACTCTCAATTCCCCTGCTTTCGTCCCCATACCCTGGAGATCAAAAGCAACTACATACTACCACTAGACATGCATGGAAACATGCAAAATGTTGCCAAATACTAAACAAATTATATAAAAGAGTTGATACAACATCTTTCTCGCTTCTAGTCCGGCAAGAAAGCCAACAGGCTTGTGCTAACAAACCTTTGCAGTCGCACCTTGTCCCAAGATTTTCATACTTGAAAGAATCAACGAAGCGGTACTCACAAACGTGCTTTTGACGCCGTGACACACGAGGACCCGATGCCTTCGCGAGAAGAGGTGACGCCACTTAGCGAATCGTATGATAAGGTGTTGCTTACGTACTTTGGCCCGGCGCCAATCTGCACCGCAATGGGACGGAGCACAGCGCCACGTGCTCTTTTTCGACCCATCGCGAAAGGAGAGGCTTCTATAAAACAGAAAATGTAAATCGGGGTGCATGCAGTGCAGGCTGCGTAGCTGCGAGTGGATATACGCGAACGAGGCCGTCAAGTCGATGAATTCGGCCGCGCGACGCCGCGGGAAAGACGTCGACGTCTTCGCGAAAGCTGACACAGCTTCATTTTTCTAGAAAAAAAGGGAGAAGAGCGTTCAACGACGTGAAAGATGCCTGCATGAGGTCGTTGTCGACTCGTACCGGTTGATGCAAGGCCTTGGGGCTCTCTCGGCTAGGCCAAGCGTTAGCTCCGGCTACAGAGCAACCGCTCTGGCGAGATCGTTGGGTCGAATCGCTCGAATGCACCAAAATGCGTCACCTGTCTTACCCGGATTCAGCGCGTCATGTGATTAGATACACTAGAGAATGATGGCCCGGTGTTCACCGTATTGCCATCATGCAGAGCCTCCCACCGCTTACAGTACGCGAGTGCATTACATAGCGTGACGTCAAAATTTTTTATGTTGCTACATATTCACGTACTGTAGTAATCCCTGCCCTTAGCCCCTAAAGCTCATAGCTATAAATAAATATTTATTTATAGCTCTGGTCCTACGTACATACTGTGCATACCTACATAATTGCTAATTACACGCTTTTCTGACGTACTGTATTGCATTTTATAATTTGCTAAGTATTTGAAGACATATGCATGTGTACGGGTCATATTTCCTGTTACCCGTACACGCGTACATACCCACGTACAAACTGTACATGAGTGGATACTTTTGATTGTGACGTCAGAGCGTGACAATCAAAACTCTTATTCCGGTTTCTCAGTGCATTTATGAAACGGAAAATAGCACAGATCAATTTGAAACAGGGGTTTCTAAGCATTTTTTCCGTTTATGAAAGAAAAAACGCTTTATCCGCGCCGTAAATCGCCTTTTTCGGATCACCGTTTTGGGCCCCATGTCGCGCATGCGCTGTACGAAAAAACGGGTTTTTAAGTTACGTCACAATACCGAGCGTGACGAACAGACATACATACATACATACATACAGACAGACATACAGACATTTCCGGCCCTAAGATCACGTTTGAGAGAGCCTCCCTCCGCCGTTATACGGGCTCCACCCGTACAACTGCGGTGGTCGGCTCCATAAGATCTATTTTATACCTATGGCTACACATCTCTATTTATATATCTATGGTCGATGATAACAATATCCTGCTACTAAAATTTAAATAGCGGTTCTTATTCTGACGTAGCAAATGTTTCGTCAATTAAAATGGCTAAACGTACGTAAGGTAGTAGTAGTAGTTGGGTCGAATCGCTCGAATGCACCAAAATGCGTCACCTGTCTTACCCGGATTCAGCGCGTCATGTGATTAGATACATAAGATCTATTTTATACCTATGGCTACACATCTCTATTTATATATCTATGGTCGATGATAACAATATCCTGCTACTAAAATTTAAATAGCGGTTCTTATTCTGACGTAGCAAATGTTTCGTCAATTAAAATGGCTAAACGTAGGTAGTAGTAGTAGGACCTTCACGCGCTGTTGAAAGCCGCCTGGACCTTTCCTTCAGATCTGCACTCAAAGTTCGAGCACTGACTGAAGCAGATCCACCAGCTAACGGATACAATATAAATATCTATATATTGTATCTGCATGCACACAGAATGAGCTACGTACCCTGGTAGCACTTCTTCACCAAAGCATCCAACTCCGCTTCGGTCATCTTTCCCTCGACGGCGACATGCGTGATGAAACTTTTCTCAATCTCATTGATATCCTGCTGCAGCTGACTTTCCATCTCAGAATTGAGCTCAGCCGTCTTGCGTGCCAACTCCTGCTTCAATTTTGCTTCCATGCGCTGAAACACCCTCCAAATATAAATAGTATTGCCAGAAGACAAAACTCACGGCAACAGCCTGCTGCTCGTCTTCGTCTTCAAGAATTTCAGTCAGCATAACAGTAGTCCTGAAATTTGAGATTGAGTCAAGACGACCTATCCATAAACAAATCCTTGCCTTTCACCACCTACTCTAACGTTCGGTCCATCCACCTTCCTCCTACAGAAATTTAAAAATTGTAAGATAGCTCCGTAGTGTATGCAATAAATGATACGATTTCTTGCGCAGTTTCTTTGACTGCAGCTTCTCGGTCATCACCATGAGCTGATGATCCCTGGACCTAACAGAGCCCAATAAATTTTCACGCCGTTATTTCTAATAGTGCACCGCACTCCTGACGAGAACGGACGATCCGTTCGACGTCTCTTTGATGCTGTCCGAATATTTCCTGAGAAGCTTCTTCCGGTATAGCTACGCTATCAAGAACTCTCCTCTAAGGAAGAAATCGTCTCGCCTTTGTTATTTCAGCACGTGGTCCTACTACCTGCAATCGTTCGAGCACGGCTTCCTCTTGGACAGCCGCTGATACTTTTCGAGCTCGGTTAACCTGAATTCAATTATTGACTCGGCATCACGTTTACTCTAGATTCTCTCTAGCACCTGCAGTCGACCCATGAGGATGCCAAGTCTTTTATCCTGCGCTTTCAGTGCCTCTTCAGCCTGCTCGGTAATTGTACTAGAGAAATCGTTTCCCCTAGTATGACGCCAGAGAGAAAACGTTTGTGACGTTACGTGATTAGTTCTTCGTTTGCTATTTCTATCTCTTTCTCCACTTGCACTTTAGCATCTTCGTATTCGTCTTTCTGATGTAGAATCTCTCCACGTTGGTTTGAAGTTTTGCGTCGATTCTTACCTGGGCTTTGGCGAGCATGGCTTGAATTTCCGTCGACTCGTTCCCCGGGCGCTTTCGCTCTTCGTCGTGTTTCAACTGCAAAAGAACGAGTCTCGATTTCTTCTGAGCCAGCCTCTGATTCAGTCTAGAATAAGAGTCGAGTTGAGCTCCACCCGTGCCCTCTGCTGCGCTAGTTCGAACCTTTTGTGCTGACGAAGCTTACTTAGTTCCAACTGACTGGCCAGTCTGACGGTGTAAAACTTATGCTCGTGTAGCAATTTATCTCGCACTCTAGAGCACAAAACCGTGTAAAAGTATACGCGTTTCCTTCGTATTTCAACCCCACTCTGAGCTCATTCCTATTTGCAGATTGATGACTTGATGCACCGACTTCTGTTGCAGCGTTATCAGTTGCCATCTCTCCTTTTCCAGTTGCACTCTCAGATCGTTCCACTCCTAATAGAACAAAAAGCAATAAAAAGGGAACTGCTCATAGAAATGAACCTTCACTTACGTCATGTTGAGCCCTGATGCGTTCAGCTGCTTCAGACTCCTTTGCAGCAAAGTCTTTCGCCAGTGCACCTAGGAGATCGTCACGGAATAAATAATTATTTTGATATTGTTTTTTGCTAACTTTAGAGTCTCACCTTGAAAAACATCGACGTTCTTTCTATAGGCGTCAAGAAGATTCTTGTGGTTCTTTTTGGACATTCCCGCCGCGATTGCCAAAGCCTGAAACGCTGCTTCCTCTTTAGCGCTCAATATCTCGTAGAATCGTCGTCTCAGTGCCTACAGTGGAAGTTCGAAGACGAGGCCTGTTTGCATGCAAACGTATGACTAACTCTTCTAAGCTCGAGCATCTTTTCTTTCTCGCTTTTGTCCTTGTCCCTGTGCAGTGCAAACCAAGCGGATGTCTGTTTAACAATCAATTGATCATAGGCCTTGATAAAATTTTCGATCGTCATATCTCTGCCAGACACAGCCTGACACCACTAGAAAATCAATTAAGAATACATATTATTCGCGTATTTATTTATTTATTTATCAGTGATTTCCTACGTCCTCGACTTTGTCTTCCGCTTCCGCTTCATGCGTTTCCTCGAGCTCCTTGACCACTGCCTCTCGATCGAGAATCAGCGCGTCTTTCATCCGATTCTGCTCCACGAAGACAGCTACGAAGACAATGAATCAACCCATGGGTGGAAGAAGTGATAAGAAACGTACTATTCTGGTGACCAACTAATGCTTCCTTCAACGACTCTTCGAGCTCACTAAGCAACCTGAAGCAGCACCCGTGCACCAATGAAATCCCAACAAAAGTATGCACACTTCAGTTTGTGTTCGCTGCCTAGTTTTGATTCGCTGATCAGCCTATTGACCGTTTTATTGAACTCCTCTAGTCGTTTCTCTACGTCTGCTGTTTCCTAATTAATGAACATGATTCAAAGATACATCCACTTTTTTGAACTGATAACCTGCTCATCAAAGAGAACGTGAAGCTCGATTTTCAACTGACGTTCGGTCAACCACTCATATAGTAACTAGACACATGCAATGAAAATCCCAGCAATTACATACAGTAATTACAAATAGTAGCGTACGTTAAGTTCCAGTTTGATGCGATCGCCGATATCGGTTTCAAGTTTGGCCACGTGGCCAATCAATTCACCACAAATCAACTCAACCTAAATCAGAAAGCAGATAAAAGAGCCCAGTCATGCCCTCTCTCACACATGAGACGCCTACCTCATTAGCAGACACAATTCCCTTCAAAGGAGTCACTATGTGAGTGTCCAAAGCATCCTCCCGAGCCGCGTCCTAGAAGACAACTATATAATAGAACACCTAAATTCTAACTGACTTACCACTCTATGTAAGTGCTCTAGATAGGCTCTTTCCAGGCCTCTCTCCATAGCATCTCCGCTCAAGCCACTGCTTTGGAGCTAGTAGGATTTTTATTGAGTCAGCTAAGCCTCTAAAGGAGTCACAATTCGAACCTGTTCAACCGCTTCTATCTGTTTTTCTTCGCTCGCCTTCTCAGCGTCCTCGAGTACCTTTGAAAAAAATTGTCAATCGTCTAATGTTTCTTTTAATTAAGTGCTCACTTGGTCGTAGTCGGATAAGATCTCCTGGGCTTTTTCTTCGGTCAGTTTACCCGTCGCAATCAGCCGCTCCAGCGCCATGCGAATCAACTGCAGCCACACGACCTGACTCTCGTGTCGCCACGTGGATTCCATGTGCGAGACGACAGCCAAATCGTGAGCGAGCACGACGTCGCGCATCTCCGATCTGTACACGCAACCCCTTTTGCCAAGTTCCCTATCTAATTACACGTGCTCAGACGTACGGTCGTCTCTGACTCAAAGCGCTGCCGAGACACAGCACCAGCAGACCGGACTGCAGGCTCACCGTAACCTCTGTCTGATACGAAATCTTGCTCTCTTGAGTCATCTACGAATTCTCGCGGTGCATCGCGATCGTTGTCAATTGCCCGTTTCTCCCCCCCACTGTTACCCATGTCGTTTTGTCCGACGCCGTTACCGTGCCGACGCCAATGACGCTTTCACACGTCACGGCAGAATGAGTGCTTGCGGAATCGAGACTGACGCTTTTCGCGGAAACAAGTCGGGCGTGATCGCTGTCAGTGCCGAATTTCACTCCCTTGATTACAACCTCAAAAGAAGCACCCAAGTATAGACATACTATAATAGCCCAGTGAGAAGTGCAACTGTATCTCGTTAAGAAAACGACAAGATGACTTTCATTGGACGCTAACCTCCTCCCCGACAGTTCGTCGAGTCGTCAAGCAGAAGAGGTAGATGATGAGTGCGAGTCCGATAGCGAGGATGCCGAGGACCACAGTGACCGAAATGCCGACTATTATATTTTCAGAAACAACGGATTCGTTGACAACGTTTCGAACGACGGAGCACTCCATCCGTCTGGCTTCTCTGTACACTAGTGTAAACGTAAAGGGGCTGTTTTGGCAGATCAGGAAAAACATCTGTCACCCGCGTCATGCGGTGACGTCAAGAAACAGTTAACTATTGCGTCTCTTTGGGAAGAAGAAGCCATTGCTTCTTCAACGGTCGTCGTATTTCTCTTTCTCTCGCGTCCTCTTGACCTAAAAAGAGAGAAACCGTGTGCTAACCTCTGTGTCAATTTGTTGGAGATCTAGTTTCGGTCTCAGTGTCAATGCGAGCTAATTTTAGGCGCCTCTTTCTCCTCGTAGTCTACTCAAAATGTAGTATACTATATACATATGTATATCCTTCGATGCAGTATTTATTCTGAAATAGTATCAAAAATTTCGAAATTTACTTGGGGCGTTATTTGATTAAAATTTTTGGGGGCCCTTTTGAAGAAAACTTGCCCCCAGAGGCGAGAGCACACTTACCTCGCCAGGTTAGCATTCCGTACGCTTTCACGCGCACGAACGTCTGAAAAATGTACATTGGACTGCGTCCAAATGAGTGTGCACGAGTTTTTACTGGATGGGGCTTCACGCGAGTCACTGTCCAGAACGACCTGGCGTCGCTGCTTGTTTTCTCCCACATCGTTCGCGTTATTCTACGTCCCACGCCATAATCTTTTAACGTGTAGAGTAGTTGATGGAGTTTCTTCGCGGACGAACGCGAAATCTGGGACATTCGAAAGGCAGATGTGACGTCGCACCTAAGACCCGGATAAACAGATGCGTGTAGAGGAGGGCGTAGAGGAGTCTGGTGAGAAGTGGTGTGGACAGTGCATCTCTCTCAACGGCTCTGGTTAGGGGGGTTAGGGTTAGGTTTTTTTGAAACGAGCGGCGAACGTACCAAATGCAGACTAGTCTAATAAGTTCTATACCATCTCTCACCATGCAGATGGATGGCATGAGATAGAGTAAATTTTCCACTGTGGAGGTCCAGCAGAACATAAACCAGATACAGTACATAAATATTATAACGAACGTCTCCTACCGGATGGGAGGTGCGTATGGTATCGCATATGTGCATATCTCTACACAGCGCTAACACGCGAGCGACAACCGCAGTCAGCGGCAGAACATCCGTGACGGCATGCGTAAAGGTGTCGGTCGCCCTCAAGCGCCGCTGGGCCATCAAAGACCTCTGTCGCCTCTTTTACTAAAAAACGGCGATAACACAAACGAAGACGCCGGCGACGCCGATGACGTCGCATCTCAAAACTACGAAGAGGAAGCCGATCTACACACGGCAAAGGGTCTCAACGCGGGCGCCTTTCGCTGGCTCCTGACGGCCAACGCTCGCGCCGACATTCGCTTCCAAAACACGACGTCGACACTAGATAAACAGCGTCTGCGAGTTCGGAATGCAATCGAACGCCAACAGCGAGCCCTCGCAAGCAAATCGCAGGCGCTCCAAGCTCTCTTAGGAGCAAAGAAGACGATCACAAAGCCCCAACCCAACGAACCCCTACTGCGCCCGTCGGGTCCGACGCCCAACGAGTGGTTCGCGCGACGACCGCGCAGCGCGAGCTGCGATCTGCCCGCCGTCGACGCCGACGGCGGGCAACATCTACGGAGTCGAAGCGACTACGATCTGTACCGTGCTTCGATGCCCGAACTCAAGAGAAGCGAACGTCCCGCGGCGAAAGTCGGCGTTCGCAGTAGGGCGTCCGTGTTGTTGAAGAAGCGGGCTCTCGCCGACGGTCGATCGGGCGACGAGAGAGCAGACGAAAGCGACGTCGTTTTCGTCACTAAATTGCAGTCTTCGTTCTGACATTTGTAAAAATTTTACGCGTAGAGTACATACGTTCGGGAGGGCTTTTTTCCTCCGCGCGCGGAAGGGAAGGGGGAAGCGTCTCGTTCCTATAAGAATACACTTCCATACAAAGTCCTTGTGGGGTTATAACCGGCTGCCGTTGCGAGACTTCTTTCCTCCTTTTAGCTGTGTTCATTTTCATAAGCAATCAATACACAACCTGTTGACCATAGAAACGGGGGCTCTACTCTAAGAACAGCCCTCCCATATATGGGCTCGGTCCCCCCCTGGAAGAGAACGTCCACGCTACGGCTCGGAAGGCATATGGGAAGATAAGGTCGACGTCGACGAATCCGCTCCGTAGATCTCCTTCAAGATCATCAGAGCCGTATCTTCGGATTGCCTAGAAAAAAATACGTGAAGAAAAAAAGAAGAACCGAACTCTCTCCCCTTATTACCAATAGGAAAAATGACTTGAAAAGGCGAACAGATACTCGTTCAAGCTTTCTATGGCCTTCTCCTGTAATACGTAATCGACTCGTCGACCGCCGTTTAGGTTTCCCATAGAAACGTCCTCAACGACGGCTATGGAAAACTATTAGATACCAATAGATTTAAATTATTCCTTTTTCTCTCACCTGATGTGTCTTCGATTATTGATTCGGCTCTGTCGCTAGCCACGTCTTCGTCTGTCGCGGATTCCGTCGGAGCGCCGGAGTAGTGACTGCGAGCGAATTCATTCAACGTCTGCCACGTCTGGCGAACGCCCTGAATGATTTGCCGCTTCAGATTGGCACCCATTCGACCGAGATTCTCTTTCAGTTCTTATCAGGGAAAAGAACGGATTAGCTTAGAGAAGACATAATCTTTCTCGTGTACCTAAGTGAAATCGCTTTCGACCTTTGTGATGAGGCATGAGAACGGGTTTGTGAACAATCGACGACTCGATCAACGGCTCAAGCCGATAGGCCAAGGGATCATACTGAAAACAAAAGGAAATAATTTCCTCGATCTAAACCCACGAGATCATCTCACCGGATGAAATACGTTGAAGACGGACGGACAGGACGGAAGTCGATAGCTCGTTCCAAGCACTCCGTCGTCGCTTCTAGAAAAGCGTTCGTGACTAGAACTCGCCTCGCTCTCGCATCTCTTACCGTATCGCCAAGAAAAAGCCGACCGGCGATCCGCACGCGAAAAGATGAGCCGGAGAAAAGTCCAACTGGGGACAATCAAATAGTATCTCGCCGATGCCGACTCCAGCCGAGCGACATTTGAAATCTCGTATCGGATTATCGGCTAAAGAACAGAATGGCGAAACAAAAGACCGACTCTATGTCTCTCTCTGCCTTGTTCGGCTGCTAAACGCCGAGCCTCTTCCTCGCGCTCCCGTTTCGCCTGAGCTTCGGCTCTTTCTTTCGCCTCCGCTTTCTTGCGAACAATCTCCTATTTATTATCCTCGTTCCGTCGCCGGCGAGTTTTCTTCTAATTCCTCCACGACCTACCTCTTTTACTGTCAATTGCTCTTTGATGAAGCCGAGCAGCTTCTTTCGGGGTCCCATAGGAATTCCCATCTCTTTCAAATCGTCCCCAGTGCACATCATCTAACGAGGATAGGATTACGTCTCGATGGCTTTCATCTTCGTTTTACCAGAGAATCCATGTCTACTTGCTCCGCTTCAAATTTCGATAGTAAGTCGGTCAAGCCGAGCTGTTCCAATCCCTCGTTGAGGCTGGGAAGCGACGTCGGTTCGCTCTCGTCGACCACAGTATCGGGACTTCTACATAGAAAAAAGTCGATCTGTGAGAAAGGAAGCGTTGATGGCAGTACGCTTCTTCTGATTCAACTTGAGAAGGCGCGGTAGCTTCGCCTGGCAATTTCTTTAGAGAAAAAAAGCGTTAAGACATTTCTGCCCTCGATCTCACACGAGGAAGGTGCACCTGATGTGATAGGACGTCGAAAAGTATGCACGATCCTACAAAGACAATGATTTATTTGAGCTGAGAAACGCTATTGGCTGCTAACCGAGGCTATGTCCCATGACCGACACGGTCCCGCTAAATCCAGGATTTCTCGTCATGAAAAGAGCGAGTATACGATTCATTTCACTAGCCACAAAATTGACGATTTTCTGCACAAAAACGCGACTCCCTTTGCGAAGATCTATAACAATTGCTGTCCCAAAGTACCTCGCAATAGACTGGACTAGTGTAGAAAAGAAGATCCATCAAGGAATGATTGTTGAAATCTCGCAGGCGACTGATGCTTGCTAAATTAACAGTTCTCAATCGACTACAGAGAAAAATCTTCTTGATATCTCAAGCAAACGATTTCATCGCGACTTACTCGTTGACAATACGCGGATCGTCGCTGAGAACGGAGTGCCAGAGGACGGGCAAGAACTCCACGCGACCGCCCGGAGATCGACTTGGCAATTGGTGAGCGTGCAGAAGGGATTCGGCAACGAGACGAAAATCGTCAACTAAGAAGGGAGAGACAAAGTTTTATTACAGAAGCAAAATCGATCTCTTTTGCCCCAACCTGTATCAAGAACCGATTGATGTCGATCGTCGGCAGCGGGAGCCAATCCGTGGACAACAAAAACCAAATGCTCAATGACGGGAAATTCACCTGAAACAAATCTTTAGTATAGACTAAAGTAATCTCATAATCCGATTGACTCTACCTTGATCCATTTGATCTGCTTCGTCGAAACCGCGCTTGACGATGCGCGTGCGAGTCGGCTGCCGTTCGCCGCCCATGCTCAGCTGAGAAGACGCCTCGACTGGAGCCAAGTGCTCAACAATTACGGACGGATTATGAAAGGCCACCGTGCTGCCTTCGCCAACGTCGACCCACTTATTCCAAACGCGAGACTGAATAGAGGACTGATACTCAGCCTATAGATAAATAAATAAATAAGTGAATAAATAAATAAATCTGATTTCACCTCCAATTTATCTGCTGTTGCCTCTGGATACGGAACGTAATATCTGTCCTCTTCTCCTTTGTAGAACCAAGTCGTTCGTCGCACTTCCGTTTCCGTTTCACTCCAATAGGTGGCAATTCGGCGTCGTCGCTTGACGTGGACGTCGTAGCGACCGCCGTCCGTCGGAACGACGATGTCGTCGCCGCTGGCGTGCACCATTTCGAGACTGTTCGAATCGGTGAGAGAGAACGGAGTCCAGTATCCCTTTGGACTCAGATAGAACCAGTGATAATGAAGCGAGACCGAGGGAAGGCCAACAGGAGGAGGAGGAGGCCCATGCTGCTGATGCTGATGCTGATGCTGATGCTGATGATGTTCGTGATGATGTTCGTGATGACCGTGATCATGATCATGGTGGCACTCTTCTCCATGATGGTGATCATGATGATGATCATGATGCTGATGTTGATGGGGTACTGCCGTTGCAAGAGGTGCCACTTGAGACGGATACGGTTCGGCAACGGGTACGAACTGCTGAGCGGGATACTGAACTGGAGCAGGAGGTCGTTGCTGATGCTGATGCTGCAACGGATTGGCTCTATATGGATTATATGGACCCGATGACGGAGGTGGCAAGGGTGAACCTCCCTGCGGTTGAAGTGACGTCACAGCAATAGATGGTGGAGAAGAATGTTGCCGCGGTAGCAGCTGCTGAACAGGCTATTAATCAAAAAATTATCAATTAAAATTTCTAATATTTTTAATTATTATACCACGTGACGACTTCCCGCAAGATCCAGTTCCGCCGACGTGGCGACGGGCGCTGCTGCTCCAAACACGGGATGATGGTGTTGAGTCGCTGCTGCCCCTCCTCCTCCCCCTACGTGTTGTGGACTCTCTTCTTTTCCCGGAGGTGCATCGTCTGATAGATCGACTTGGGTTAGAGAGGCTGACGCTGGACGCCCGATCGGTGACGGCGGCGACGGCGACGTACTGCCGAATGGCTCTGTCGGTGCGTTTTCGTCTTTTTTCGCCGAAGATGCGCTGGCTCCTCCTTGTTGTGGCACGATGAACGGGATGGGGCCGCCGAGAAAGCTCTTCGAATCGCTTCCTAGGTTCAGTCCCGAGAGTGAAGACGGCGTCGAGCTGAAGAGATCGGAGCGAAACGGCTTGGGAGTTCCTTTACTTTCGTTCGACATGACTTGCAACGTAGCCTAGCGCGCTTGAGCTGGCTGGTGCGCGCTAATCGCTCAAATAGCGCCAACTCGCGCAGGTAAATAACGTCTTCGAAGAAGCTTTACCCGAGTCATTCAGTAAACGTTTCACCGCGGCTCAGACTATGGCAAGTTCACGTCGCGGTCCGTGCATTCCGTCTCACGTGCCCTCCTTCCTGTCCCGTGTTCCAAATAAACTGCGATGTTCCCTTCCGTATCGAAGCCCAGAAATATGATTGGTTCAGATTTGGTGAATGTCGTAATTTCCGTGTATACAATAACTATAAAAGCGTGAAAAACGATCGAAATAATAGCACTATACCTAAACCATGTTTGGACTTC
This sequence comes from Oscarella lobularis, assembly GCF_947507565.1. NCBI lineage: Eukaryota > Metazoa > Porifera > Homoscleromorpha > Homosclerophorida > Oscarellidae > Oscarella > Oscarella lobularis. The sequence continues at coordinate 1,215,850 of NC_089177.1, read as the reverse complement.
CCACCGACATGCTGCTCGTTGTCGCTACAGTTCTCGTCGTATCTGTCAACGGAAACGTAATTGTTACATTTCTTCATTTTCAGTTCGCTTACGCGCGGTGCCTTTGCAGACAATACGAGCTAAACCTCCTCTTCGTAAAGTAATCGATACTGGCGTTTTCTCCGCAAACGAACTTCTTTGCGATGCTCCTCTTGGACTATCAACCGGTTTCATTGGCGATTCTCAGCTTTCGGCGTCATCTAGCTACGACAGCAACCACGACATACGCAATATTCGACTAACCACAACTCAGAGACCCGTTGCGGCATGGTGTGCTGGTCGTAACGACGTTCACCAGCACGTTCAAGTTGATTTTGGTAAAGTCACCCGCGTTACCGGGGTTGCTACTCAGGGAAGAGGAGATTACCCAAATTGGGTCACGGCGTACAAAATTATGTATAGCAACGACAAACGCGTCTGGAAATACTACAGAGAAAACAACGAGGACAAGGTAAGTTTGGCATTTAGCGAAGTTCTTTATCTATACACTAGCTCATACTTCAAGGAGTTCTCAGCAAATGCAGAACAATTCAGTGTTGTTCGTAATAACTTCGCTCAAGCTGTTTCAACTCGATACATTCGAATCAAACCAGTTTCCTGGCACAGTCATATATCTATGAGAGCCGAATTCTTCGGATGTCACAAAGGTACTGTAACTACTACTGTATCGTAGACCTATTTAATTGCGTACTGCAGCGTGTGAAAGTCCGCTTGGTATGACAACGGGTGCTATTGCTACATCTGGTCTTGAAAGTTCATCCAGCTACGATGACCAATATCACCAGAAGTTTTCTCGCCTAAATTCAATCAATCTTGGGCCAAACTCACTTGCCTGGTGCGCAGCTCAGAATGACCAGAACCAATTTCTACAAATTGACATTGGGTACGTGACCACAGTCACAGCCGTTGCCACCCAAGGTCGCTCAAAAGATATTAACAATTGCTGTGATCAATGGGTGACATCATACAGTGTTCAATACAGCAAAGACGGCTATTTGTGGAACTACTACGAAGTTCATGGAAACATTAAGGTTAGGCTTTACAAAAAAATGCATCTCTTTATTCATTATGCAAATTTAATGTAGACCTTCTCCGGAAATTCTGACAATGATGGAGTTGTTAGAAACTATTTCTCGGACGGTGCTGTATCAGCAAGATACATTCGCATTAGGCCTAGAACAGTGCATGGCCACACAAGCATGAGAGCAGAAGTTTATGGCTGCCCAAAGAGTACGTAAAGAGCTATGTGCCTGTCAATGCTTAAGATTCGACTTTAGAGTGTGATCTTCCACTGGGCATGACTACTGGAGCAATAGCTAATCACCAAGTACGCTCATCCAGTGATTACGATCATGCTCATAGCACAAAATTTGCCCGATTGACAACAACAACTTTAGTTGGAGCATCAGCTTGGTGTGCAAAGAGATTGGACACCAACCAGTGGCTGCAAATTAACTTGGGCAAAGTTTGACGCGTCACTGCAGTTGCAACTCAGGGCCGTTCCGATGTTGATCAATGGATAACTACATACTACATCGAATACAGCACAATTGGTGATGACTGGAACACGTACGAAGACAAAAGTGGCAATGCCAAGGTCAACTACGGTCTAATTTGGGGACCCCCTTTTTGAATTATGTTTGTCTGAGTGCAGCTCTTCATTGGCAATTCCGATCGAGAATCCGTTGTGAAGAACGCTCTTGGACAGGAAGGAATCGATGCTCAGTACATTCGATTTCAACCGAGAAGCTGGTACGGGCACATTTGCATGCGCGTCGAGCTGTTTGGCTGCTCTGACTAAGAAACATTAGATGCATTTAGGTCCTCGTGCAATCGCATTTTTTGTACGACGTAATTTTTTTTATTTTTTGTTTACCTGTGAGTGTCGCACGCTAACTGGCGCCACGTGTCACTAAGCCTCCCAGAAGAAAGAATATAAAATCCAAAACGGCTTTTTACAAGGCGTTAAATCACTAATCCTCGAGCTGAAACTGGGCAAAGCAAGAACAGAAATTTGAATAGATAATATTTTTCTATGCGAGCGGGCAGGGCGCGTGAGTAAATAGAAACTTCACGTGCCCTCCTTCCTGTTCCGTGTTCTAACTAAACTACGGCGTTTCCTTCAAAGTATCAAAGCCCAGGAATATGATAGTCTGGACGCTCGGGGAGGAAGGGCCTGGCTTCCAGACTAGAAATATGATTGGCTCAGAATTAGGGAGCGTCGCTCCCGTGTGTATACTAGCCGACCATAAAAGCGCCCAAGAACGTCCACTATACTCAAATCAACTTGAACGAATACCACAATGTTGGGACATCCCACCGACATGCTGCTCGTTGTCGCTACAGTTCTCGTCATGTCTGTCAACGGAGAAGTAATTAATTATATTGCTACATTTTTCATTTTCAGTGCGCTTGCGCCTTAGCAAGTTGAACCTCTTTATGAAGTAAGCGAATTTCTTTGCGATGCTCCTCTTGGACTATCAACCGGTTTCATTGGCGATTCTCAACTTTCGGCGTCATCTAGCTACAACAGCGGCTCCGACGTACGCAATATTCGACTAACCACAACCCCGAGGCCCTATGCGGCATGGTGTGCTGCTCATAGCAACGTTCACCAGCACGTTCAAGTTGATTTTGGTAAAATCACTCGCGTTACCGGGGTCGCTACTCAGGGAAGAGGAGATAATTACCAGCAATGGGTCACGGCGTACAAAATTATGTATAGCAACGACAAACACGTCTGGAAATACTATAGAAAAAACAACGAGAACAGGGTAAGTTTGGAATTTAGCGAAGTTCTTCATCTTTACATTCATACTTCTTGCAAGGTGTTCTCAGCAAATACAGAACAATTCAGTGTTGTTCGTAATAACTTTGCGCAATCTATTTCAACTCGATACATTCGTATCAATCCTATTTCCTGGCACGGTTGGATCTCTATGAGAGCTGAATTCTTCGGATGTCACAAAGGTACTGTAACTACTACTACTGTATCGTATAGACCTATCTAATTGCGTACTGCAGCGTGTGAAAGTCCGCTTGGTATGACAACGGGTGCTATTGCTACATCCGGTCTTGAAAGTTCATCCAACTACAATGATCAACATCACCAGAAGTTTTCTCGCCTAAATTCAATCAATCTTGGGCCAAACTCACTTGCATGGTGCGCAGCTCAGAATGACCAGAACCAATTTCTACAAATTGACATCGGGTACGTGACCACAGTCACAGCCGTTGCCACCCAAGGCCGCTCAAAAGATAATAAGAATTGCTGCGATCAATGGGTGACATCATATCGCGTTCAGTACAGTAAAGACGGCTATTTGTGGAACTATTACAAAGTTCATGGAAATATTAAGGTTTGGTTTATTTATTTAGAGTTGGTAATTAATTATTTATTTATTTATTTATTTATTTATTTATATAGATCTTTTCCGGAAATTCTGACAATAACGGAGTCGTTAGAAACTATTTCTCGGCCGGTGCTGTATCAGCAAGATACATACGTATTCGGCCTAGAACAGTGCATGGCCACACAAGCATGAGAGCAGAAGTTTATGGCTGCCCAAAGAGTACGTAAAGAGCTATGTGCCTGTCAATGCTTAAGATTCGACTTTAGAGTGTGATCTTCCACTGGGCATGACTACTGGAGCAATAGCTAATCACCAAGTACGCTCATCCAGTGATTACGATCATGCTCACAGCCCAAAATTTGCCCGATTGACAACAACAACTTTAGTTGGAGCATCAGCTTGGTGTTCAAGGATATTGGACACCAACCAGTGGTTGCAAATTAACTTGGGCAAAGTTCGACGCGTCACTGCCGTTGCAACTCAGGGCCGTTCCGATGCTGATCAATGGATAACTTCATACTACGTCGAACACAGCAAAAATGGTGATGACTGGAAAAGGTACGAAGACAACAGTGGCAATGCCAAGGTCAGATACAGCTAATTTGGGGGACCCCCTTTTGAATTATGTTTGTCTGAGTGCAGCTCTTCATTGGCAATTCCGATCGAGAATCCGTTGTGAAGAACGCTCTTGGACAGGAAGGAGTCGATGCTCAGTACATTCGATTTCAACCGAGAAGCTGGTACGAGCACATTTCCATGCGGGTCGAGCTGTTCGGCTGCTCTGACTGAAAAAGAAACAGTAGACGCATTTTTTCGATGTTCATGCAATCGCAATTTTTGTCGTTACCTTCGCGTTTTTTCTTTGTCGTCTTTGAGTGTCGCACGCTAACTAGGGCTAAGATCACGTGAGCTACTGTACTTGCCCGACCCTGCCCGACATGAAGAAAAGCCGAAAACGCAAAGGCGACCCAGAAGAAAGAATTCAAAATCCAAACGGCTTTTTACAAGACGTTAAATCGCTGATCCTCGAGCCGAAACTGGGCAAAGCGAGAGCGGAAATTTTAGGCCGACAATTGCTATGCAACGGTGGCGCCCGTCACGACGCTCTCCGTGCGACCGACACCACGCACGTGCTCGTAGACAACGACCTAACATTCAGTCAAATCTTGCAGCACTTGAAAATAAGCCAAATTCCAGACGGAATTCTGGTCGTGCGCGCTGATTGGCTGAGCCGGTGCTTAGTAGCAGGAGAGAAACTTCCGACGGTTTCTTACGAAGTGCGAGAAGAGACGGCGAAATATATCAATCTGATTCTGACGTCACTTCCGCCACGGAAAGTTCGCCTGAAAAACAGCTACCAGACGGGAAATACTTCCGTCACAAGAAACCAACAGCCGCTAAGAGTCTATGGGACGTAGTAGATGATGACAGTGACTATATCGATTCCGGTGATGATGACGGTGAATTCAAACCTGAAAGCAGTCAAAGCGCTAGCCAGATTCTAACACAAGATGATGATGACTCTGCTGCCCCGGCAGCAAAGAAATTGGTGCAGCAAGCGTCCGCTTCTCGTTACATGGGTTCATACATTTCTTTCTCTCTGCATAGAAAGGTTGTTGGGCGTGCGCTCAGCCGTCCACGGCGCTGCCGTCGAACGTGAACAAGCACATAACGGACAAACTGGAAGTTCTCCAGAAGGCGTATACGAACACAAACGATACGTGGCGATCGATGATGTATAAGAAAGCCATAACGGCACTCAAGTCTCATCCCAAAGAAGTAACGACGTACGAAGTGAGCCTCCCAACCGGTCTTGGAATTGTCCAGCACAATTCAGCGTCTTTTTTCGTATAAGGAAGCGTCTCGCTGATAAGATAATAGAGATCGTTAGCACGGGACGCTTGAGAAAAATTGACCATCTCGATCCCCAACTCAAAACGATTAATCTTTTCGCTGAGGTATGGGGCGCCGGACCGACGACGGCGCGTCGTTGGGCTGATCAGGTACGCGCACGATAACCGTGCTATTCTATTCGTGCGAGTGTCAGAGCCAGGGATTCAAAACTCTTGATGACCTCGTTGAAAGTGGATGTCTGACGCGCCAACAGAGCATCGGGGTCAAACACTACGATGACATCAAGGAACGCATACCGCGAGATGAAGTGGAAGAAATAGCTAAAACGGTAAGAAGAAAGAATATCAAAAGGGCTCACGGGTTTGCACATTATATAATATAACCTTCCCACATCCACACAACGGAACGCTTGAATAGGGGGAAGGATGTATACTTAGTACATGTACAATGTCGTCACCGCTGGCGTGCACCATTTCGAGACTGTTCGAATCGGTGAGAGAGAACGGAGTCCAGTATCCCTTTGGACTCAGATAGAACCAGTGATAATGAAGCGAGACCGAGGGAAGGTCAACAGGAGGAGGCCCATGCTGCTGATGCTGATGCTGATGCTGATGATGTTCATGATGACCGTGGTCATGATCATGGTGGCACTCTTCTCCATGATGGTGATCGTGATGATGATCATGATGCTGATGTTGATGGGGTACTGCCGTTGCAAGAGGTGCCACTTGAGACGGATACAGTTCGGCAACGGGTACGAACTGCTGAGCGGGATACTGAACTGGAGCAGGAGGTCGTTGTTGATGCTGATGCTGCAACGGATTGGCTCTATATGGATTATATGGACCCAATGACGGAGGTGGCAAGGGCGAACCTCCCTGCGGCTGAAGTGACGTCGCAGCAATAGATGGTGGAGACGAATGTTGCCGCGGTAGCAGCTGCTGAACAGGCTATTAATTAATTAATCAAAAATTAGTAATTAAATTTCTGATATTTTACCACGTGACGACTTCCCGCAAGATCCAGTTCCGCCGACGTGGCGACGGGCGCTGCTGCTCCAAACACGGGATGATGGTGTTGAGTCGCTGCTGCCCCTCCTCCTCCCCCTACGTGTTGTGGACTCTCTTCTTTTCCCGGAGGTGCATCGTCTGATAGATCGACTTGGGTTAGAGAGGCTGACGCTGGACGCTCGATCGGTGACGGCGGCGACGGCGACGTACTGCCGAATGGTTCTGTCGGCGCGTTTTCGTCTTTTTTCGCCGGAGATGCGCTGGCTCCTCCTTGTTGTGGCACGATGAACGGGATGGGGCCGCCGAGAAAGCTCTTCGAATCGCTTCCTAGATTCAGTCCCGAGAGTGAAGACGGCGTCGAGCTGAAGAGATCGGAGCGAAACGGCTTGGGAGTTCCTTTACTTTCGTTCGACATGACTTGCAACGCAGCCTTGAGCTGGCTGGTGCGCGCTAATCGCTCAAATAGCGCCACAGGTAAATACGGTAAATACAACGTCTTCGAAGAAGCTTTACCCGTAAACGTTTCACCGCGGCTCAGGCTATGGCAAGTTCACGTCGCGGTCCGTGCATTCCGTCTCACGTGCCCACCTTGGTCCCGTGTTCCGAATAAACTGCGATGTTCCCTTCCGTATCGAAGCCCAGAAATATGATTGGTTCAGATTTGGTGAATGTCGTAATTTCCGTGTATACAATAACTATAAAAGCGTGAAAAACAAAAACAATCGAATTAGTAGCACTACCTAAACCATGTTTGGACTTCCCACCAACATGCTGCTCGTGTCACGACTGCGCACCCGCTGGCGCAACCGTGGATTGTCCGCTGGGGGACGCAGCCCATTCCGGGCCACGGCCCCGTTCCGTCGACGCGCTCTGTGTTGCTAGTTAAACTTAAGCTTTATTGACGTCTGCTTAGCTACTCTCCCTGGTCACCAGTTTGGCCAGAACTGGAGCCCCTCCTCTAATATTCGCTATCAACCCCCTGATGTCACTACCACGCTACGTAACATGATCACATACGTCACTACACAGACAGCCCGTGTATAGAATCGTCACACTCCTCCCCTCTTAGTTTGACGTGTATCTTCACGTCAACACCAGGATTTTTGCTTCGATTCCTCTACTACTACAAACATAGAGTCACAGTCCGGACCACGTACAGAAAAATGAAAACAAGGATCCCCAGACTAGCTCTCCTAGTCCGTAATACCGTGCACCTCCTCGGCTCCCTCACAAATCTCAGGTTCACCTGACATATTGCTTCAGCCTTATCACACCGGCTCCCTCACGACAACCACTCCTTGGCTTCCGCTTCAGCCCACATCACACCACTTCTTCTCACTGGCTCCCTCACGGCAACCACTCTTTGGTTCCGCTTCAGCCCCACATCACAACGGCTACCTCACGACGACTACTCCTAGACATCGCTTCAGCTCTCCTCACCAGCTTCCTCATGACGACCGCTAATGGGCGTCACTTCAGCTCTCCACACCAGCTTCCTCATGACGACCGCTAATGGGCGTCACTTCAGCCACACAAAATCACACACAAAATCTCCACGTCCACCAACTCACTCAAATCTCACCACCTCTCATCACGTCTCTCGCAACTAGTCGCGCACACTCTGTAGCTTTGCACATCACGACTTCGCTCTCGACTTTAGCTAATCTTGATACTCTCTTTCTCCAGATCCACTCTTTCCAGAAGCTATTGATCCACCCTCTTTGCTTTTCTTTCAAACGACTCTTTAGCTCATTTGTCCTTCCAACTCTCCACTGAAGTTTCTTCGGTTTTGTTCTTTAGGTTCGTCACTATTCGCTTTTCTCTCCACCGTGTTCGCTTCAACAGCACCTGAAGTCATTCATTCTCTCGTTCACCTCCTTTGCTCCACGTTGTTCATTCGACCTACAAACACGCACGCACACGCACGCGATTTCAGTAACACCGGAACGGCACAACCATACTTCTCGTAGCACAACCCGCTGCGCCAACAACGAAAATACCACTGTCTCACGAACTGCGGAACTTTTCTTTCTTTTTTTTGCTGTATTGCGCGACATCGTTTGTTCTGTTACGCTTCTCGATGATCTCTCTTGCAGCAGCTGACTTCCGCTGTACTTCCGCTAACGTGTACAGTACTTCCTCTTGTCAATCTCGCGCTACGCCACACATTCGCTCTGTGTCCCTTCGATCACCTTCTCTTTTCGTCTCTTTTCGCGCTGCCATCGTCTGTTGTTTACCTCTTCCATTGCACGCACAGACTCTCGCTTCGCTTCTTCATTTGCTCTCTCCGTCGAGTCAGTTCTCTGCCCAACAGCACGCGACCACACAATTTTCGTTCGTCACTCGAAATCTCGTTCCGCCTGCCAACTAACGACTCTGCTCGCTCATTTCGCGCTCGCCGACGCCTTAGCTCCTCCCACTGTCTCTCGCCACTGCACGTGCCAGGCGGCATTTTTTTATCTCTACTAACTCCTCCCATCGCGAATACACCCTCCTTGCGATCCTCGCCGAGAACTCCTCAAATCGGTCTTTCTTCGCTCGCCCACATGCGCTCCCGATCTGTTCATCATTTTCGTCCCTCTAGCCTTGACGCGCTGCGATCTTTTTCCTCGCTCGCACATTCACACCTGTTTCGTCGACTCCGCCCACGACTCGGTCTTTCCCTCTTCCCACGGGTAGAAAGGCGCCGATCATACCGTCTCTTCGCTCAAATCGCTTTCGCTCGACACAAGTTCGCCTTCTAAGATCACTCTCTCGCCTCTCTTTCGATCGCGCCGTCCACATTTGACTCTTTTCACAACTGTTCCGCCACGTTTCCGTCTTCTAGACAGTTCTTCGTCCCTGCGAACCGCTCGTCTCGCTTTCCTTTTGTCTCTTCGTCCTATCCCTCGCCATCCTGATGCTTCGTTTCGCGTCAGCGTCTCCGTCCAGCTCGATCCCATCTTTCGGCTAGCATCTTTTATCGCGCTCACGCCCCCTCGACTGATTTCTGATCGTTCTTTACGTCGCTCCATTCCTTCATCCGCCGATCGCCTCTTCACGCACGCACCAGTCTCTTCGGAGGACGCCGAATCCGATTCCTGTCGCCAAATGTCACGACTGCGCACCCGCTGGCGCAACCGTGGATTGTCCGCTGGGGGACGCAGCCCATTCCGGGCCACGGCCCCGTTCCGTCGACGCGCTCTGTGTTGCTAGTTAAACTTAAGCTTTATTGACGTCTGCTTAGCTACTCTCCCTGGTCACCAGTTTGGCCAGAACTGGAGCCCCTCCTCTAATATTCGCTATCAACCCCCTGATGTCACTACCACGCTACGTAACATGATCACATACGTCACTACACAGACAGCCCGTGTATAGAATCGTCACACTCGTTATCGCCACAGTTCTCGTCGTATCTGTCAACGGAAACGTAATTGTTACATTTCTTCATTTTCAGTTCGCTTACGCGCGGTGCCTTTGCAGACAATACGAGCTAAACCTCTTCGTAAAGTAAACGATACTGGCGTTTTCTCCGCAAACGAACTTCTTTGCGATGCTCCTCTTGGACTATCAACCGGTTTCATTGGCGATTCTCAGCTTTCGGCGTCATCTAGCTACGACAGCAACCACGACATACGCAATATTCGACTAACCACAACTCAGAGGCCCTATGCGGCATGGTGTGCTCGTCATAACAACGTTCACCAACACGTTCAAGTTGATTTTGGTAAAATCACTCGCGTTACTGGGGTCGCTACTCAGGGAAGAGGAGATAATGCCCAGCAATGGGTCACGGCGTATAAAATTATGTATAGCAACGACAAACGCGTCTGGAAATACTACAGAGAAAACAACGAGGACAAGGTAAGTATTTAGCGAAGTTCTTTATCTATACACTAGCTCATACTTCAAGGAGTTCTCAGCAAATGCAGAACAATTCAGTGTTGTTCGTAATAACTTCGCTCAAGCTGTTTCAACTCAATACATTCGAATCAAACCAGTTTCCTGGCACGGTCATATATGTATGAGAGCCGAATTCTTCGGATGTCACAAAGGTACTGCACGGCAGCATAACTACTACTGTATCGTAGACCTATCCAAATTGCGTACTTGCAGCGTGTGAAAGTCCGCTTGGCATGACGACGGGTGCTATTTCTACGTTCGGTCTTGAAAGTTCATCCAACTACAATGATGGCCATCACCAGAAGTTTTCTCGCCTAAATTCAATCAATCTTGGGCCAAACTCACTTGCCTGGTGCGCAGCTCAGAATGACCAGAACCAATTTCTACAAATTGACATTGGGTACGTGACCACAGTCACAGCCGTTGCCACCCAAGGTCGCTCAAAAGATATTAACAATTGCTGTGATCAATGGGTGACATCATACAGTGTTCAATACAGCAAAGACGGCTATTTGTGGAACTACTACGAAGTTCATGGAAGCATTAAGGTTAGGCTTTACAAAAAAATGCATCTCTTTATTCATTATGCAAATTTAATGTAGACCTTCTCCGGAAATTCTGACAATGATGGAGTTGTTAGAAACTATTTCTCGGACGGTGCTGTATCAGCAAGATACATTCGCATTAGGCCTAGAACAGTGCATGGCCACACAAGCATGAGAGCAGAAGTTTATGGCTGCCCAAAGAGTACGTAAAGAGCTATGTGCCTGTCAATGCTTAAGATTCGACTTTTAGAGTGTGATCTTCCACTGGGCATGACTACTGGAGCAATAGCTAATCACCAAGTACGCTCATCCAGTGATTACGATCATGCTCATAGCACAAAATTTGCCCGATTGACAACAACAACTTTAGTTGGAGCATCAGCTTGGTGTGCGAAGAGATTGGACACCAACCAGTGGCTGCAAATTAACTTGGGCAAAGTTCGACGCGTCACTGCCGTTGCAACTCAGGGCCGTTCCGATGCTGATCAATGGATAACTACATACTACATCGAATACAGCACAATTGGTGATGACTGGAACACGTACGAAGACAAAAGTGGCAATGCCAAGGTCTACAGTCTAATTTGGGGGACCCCCTTTTTGAATTATGTTTGTCTGAGTGCAGCTCTTCATTGGCAATTCCGATCGAGAATCCGTTGTGAAGAACGCTCTTGGACAGGAAGGAATCGATGCTCAGTACATTCGATTTCAACCGAGAAGCTGGTACGGGCACATTTGCATGCGCGTCGAGCTGTTTGGCTGCTCTGACTGAAAAAGAAACAGTAGATGCATTTTTTCGATGTTCATGCAATCTTTTTGTCGTCTTTACCTTCGCGTTTTTTCTTTGTCGTCTTTGAGTGTCGCACGCTAACTGGGGCTTAGATCACGTGTCGCTAAGCTGAGCTGTACCTGCCCGACCCTGCCCGACATGAAGAAAAGCCGAAAACGCAAAGGCGACCCAGAAGAAAGAATTCAAAATCCAAACGGCTTTTTACAAGACGTTAAATCGCTGATCCTCGAGCCGAAACTGGGCAAAGCGAGAGCGGAAATTTTAGGCCGACAATTGCTACGCAACGGTGGCGCCCGTCACGACGCTCTCCGTGCGACCGACACCACGCACGTGCTCGTAGACAACGACCTAACATTCAGTCAAATCTTGCAGCACTTGAAAATAAGCCAAATTCCAGACGGAATTCTGGTCGTGCGCGCTGATTGGCTGAGCCGGTGCTTAGTAGCAGGAGAGAAACTTCCAACGGTTTCCTACGAAGTGCGAGAAGAAACGGCGAAATATCAATCTGATTCTGACGTCACTTCCGCCACGGAAAGTTCCCCTGAGAAACAGCTACCAGACGGGAAATACTTCTGTCACAAGAAACCAACAGCCGCTAAGAGTCTATGGGACGTAGTAGATGATGACAGCGACTATATCGATTCCGATGACGGTGAATTCAAATCTGAAAGCAGTCAAAGCGCTAGCCAGATTCTAACACAAGACGATGATGACTCTGCTGCTCCGGCAGCAAAGAAATTGGTGCAGCAAGCGTCCGCTTCTCGTTACTTGGGTTCATACATTTCTTTCTCTCTGCATAGAAAGGTCGTTGGGCGTGCGCTCAGCCGTCCACGGCGCTGCCGTCGAACGTGAACAAGCACATAACGGACAAACTGGAAGTTCTCCAGAAGGCGTATACGAACACAAACGATACGTGGCGATCGATGATGTATAAGAAAGCCATAACGGCACTCAAGTCTCATCCCAAAGAAGTAACGACGTACGAAGTGAGCCTCCCAACCGGTCTTGGCATTGACCAGCACAATTCAGCGTCTTTTTTCGTATAAGGAAGCGCTCGAGATTCCCTTCGTTGGGAAGCGTCTCGCTGATAAGATAATGGAGATCGTTAGCACGGGACGCTTGAGAAAAATTGACCATCTTGATCCCCAACTCAAAACGATTAATCTTTTCACTGAGGTATGGGGCGCCGGACCGACGACGGCGCGTCGTTGGGCTGATCAGGTACGCGCACGATAACCGTGCTATTCTATTCGTGCGAGTGTCAGAGCCAGGGATTCAAAACTCTTGATGACCTCGTCGAAAGTGGATGTCTGACGCGCCAACAGAGCATCGGGGTCAAACACTATGATGATATCAAGGAACGCATACCGCGAGATGAAGTGGAAGAAATAGCTAAAATGGTAAGAAGAAAGAATATCAAAAGGGCTCACGGGTTTGCACATTATATATATAACCTTCCCACATCCACACAACGGAACGCTTGAATAGGGGGAAGGATGTATATGTACAGTATGTTTATATGCTAGTATGTATACTTAGTACATGTACACATAAGTATGTTTATATGCTAGTATGTGTACTAGGTTAGGGAGACTGCCTTGGCTATTGTACCCGGTCTGGAAACTGAGGTGTGCGGCTCCTACCGTCGGGGCAAGGCGACGTGCGGGGACATTGACATGCTTCTATCGCATCCGGACGGACGCAGCCACTCTAAACTATTTAAACCCTTACTAGCCCGACTCACCGACCAAGGCAGTGATGACCGGTTGTCTTCTTTAGAATCTCTATCTCGCTGGTTAGGTTTTCTCACCGACGACTTGGTCATACAGGAGGATGGCACTCAGCAGAAGTATCTCGGCGTGTGCAAATTGCCAGGAGAGGGCAAAAAAGTGAATCCAGTCGATTATCTGTTTCTTTTGCTTGAATTGATGTTTTTTTCTTGGCAGCATCGCCGTCTCGATGTCATCGTCGTTCCCTACAGTGAGTGGGCGTGCTCCCTGCTCTACTTCACCGGATCAGGCTACTTCAATCGATCCATGAGATTGTATGCTCACAAAAAGGCAAGACGATGTGATGACGTCACAAATTCTTTCTATAAGTCGTCCTACTTTTTTTCTAGTCGATGCAACTCTCTCAGCATGGGCTCTACACGAACGTGATACGCCGCAATCGCGAAGTTGTGCACCAAGGTCAATTGCTGCCGTGCTTCAGCGAGCGCGACGTCTTCAAACACTTGGGCCTCGATTACCTTGAACCAAACGAACGAGAAAGATAAACAGAAAAAAACAATTGACGCATTTCTTACGATATGTATTTATGGCTGAAATTTTACTACGTGCAATTGAAAAATCCCTCCCCTGTCTTTTTGAATACCAACACCTACAGGATAGTATAACACAAAGGATGTGCATATTGGTTCCTTCATAATTAAACTTCGGGATATACAATCAATAATAGTATAAATAGAGGTGACGTCACACACCAATGAGATGTGCACGCGTCGCGAAATAACTCGGTCATTAACGCGTAGAAACTGAAGGAAGATATCACGCCCCCACCTAATATTAAAACTTTCCTTCCGTGAAACTTAATCTAACCAAGTGACTCCTCATTCTCTCCCTGGGCGGGCGGCCACGTCAGAGTAGCGGGCCCCCCGCCACCGCCACCGCTGCCGCCGTGATTCGGATCGAACTGAACGTTTTCAAGTCGAGCGATCAGTCGTTCGTCCTCCTCGCCAAATTCGCCGCCCATAAGCGACGGCTCGCCAACGACCATAATGTCGTGAGCAACGAAACGCTCAGTTGAACCCGGTTGGGACAGCGGGGGAGGCGGCGGCGCAGGCTGTTGCTGTTGCTGTTGTAGTGGCGGCGGCACTTGCAGTGGCGGCGGCGGCGCTTGTACGGCGCTACTAACGGAAGCGCGACCGGATAAAGAACCGCCTGAATTGGTGCGCTGAAGTGGCGGCACGACTTCCGGCGATCGTCTCTTCGGCTGCGAGCCTCCGCCGCCGCCGCCGGATTCGGCTTGACTCGATCCCGTTGGCAGAGGAACGACGGAATTGGGACCCGAGGGAGTCGGCGTGCTCGGTTGGCTGGACATCGACGCGGGCGTCGACGGCTGCGAGCGCTTGCGCTTGAGCCTTTTCGCCGACGGCTTCGTGGCGGTTGTCGGTGCGGACGAGACGGCGGGCGAGGTTAGAGGAGGCGGATGTGAAACGACGTGAGAAGTGGGCAGAATAGGCAGCGGAGCGACGGCGGCGGCGGCGGCGGCGGGTTCCAGTGGAACGATCTTCATTGGATGTGAAACGGGCACGTTCTTTTGCTGCCATTTATTGAAAAGAGTCGTCTTGAGACATTCTAAAAAAAAGAGCGGAGGATGCAAGTGAGGCAGCAGCAGCGCTAGTCGACGTCTTACCTCTCGGCGGTATGTTGTACGTCTTGTGTCGCGACATGAGTTCCTGCATGGGCTGCAGTATCGTGCACAACTAAACGAGTGTACGTAAATACTACGACCTCGTTTCCCTTCCTCGTACCTTCAAAAAATTCAACGTGTGCTGGTTCAATCCTAGTTTGGTCGAGTTCTCTGTCAGTCGCTCTAGAGCCGGATTCATTGTCTGATTCGCCTGGACGGGCGACGCGGCGGCCGTCGCGGCGACCGCGTGTCTCGGAATCATTTCGAAATGATGCCGAATTGTGAAATCCCACAGTCGAATGCGCATCAGTTCGTCGTAGCCGAAATCGACGACGAGATGGCCTTCGGCGAAGGCTTTGACGGGCGACGGCGAATTGACGACGTCGTTCGTCATCGTCGTCGTCATGACGCCATTCGGCGATTCAAGTCGAACGACGCCGTTTGGCAAAAACGACTCGACGGGATTGGGAAGGGAAAATTCGACGCTCGTCGCGCCGCCGTCGAAGAGAGATCGAAAGAAACGCGGTATGAGAGACCGACTTAAACCTAGAAAAAACACACAGACGTATGCAAAAGGCAATAAAAAAACAAAAGCCTATCCTATCTCACAGACTATTCATTTGACCCTACAGGAGTATGCCTTATATGTACAATGATGACGTGTCCTTGCTAAACGTTGAACGGTTCTGCGAGAAGTTCTATAATCGAAACTGAGATATATAGGTGGCCGGCGCGACAGTCAACACTTCAGAAAACATTGTTCCACTAAGGTTTCTTAGCAACCCAGTTGTACACGTGTACTATACTGTACGAGCACAGTAGGCTTACATGCACATAGAAAGAGAAAAGAGAGAGAGGTTATACGCTGTAAACAAGTGACCAGTACACTTGGTCTCTCTCTCTCTCTTCTTTCTGTTTTTTGTCCCCCCCCCCCCCCCCTTCCTTCCTTACGATGCGTCTTGACACCGTCTTCGAAGCAAATCTGAAGGTGAAGTTGCGCTTCGTCGTCGAAAAATTCCGAAGCGAACGTGTCCCACCAAATGCCGTCCGTTTCCTTGAAAGCGCGTCGATTAGGTTAGAGACGTCGCTATTGCGCCTACGTCTGGCTTCTGCGTCATCTTCCGATTCAGCTCCCAGAGACGCAGTTCGGGATGAAGAGGCGGACGTCGAAACGCGTTGCTGAGAAAAACGCCAAAGAGAATCGCGATAGGGAGACCCTCCTCTGCGAAAAAGAAAAAAAAACCTAACGGCCTTACGTCGGCGTGCTGTAATGATGCAGGGATTCGGGTGGCGACGATCGAAGCGGTATGCCGACGTGTTTGTTGTTCGCTTCCATCGCCGCTACTACTTCCGGGCCCCAGCGAGGCCCCGCCACGATCGTTTCGGTAATCCGGTCGCTCGGACGCGTCGGAGAGAACTCGTCGCAGTGCGAGAGTCTTTTCCGCTTTTTTTTTCGTGTGCAAATTCCCTCTGTAAAGTGCGCTAGGATACGAAATACGGGAAGTTTTGTACGGAAGAGCACTCTGTACGGAACGTGACGTCAAAATTCATAAGTGTATTTATGTTGCTTGGTCTTCTAATCCGATTGTGGCAAGGAATTTCTCGACATGTTTGTCGAGCCATTTCTTGTGCGGCATCTTTTCCAAATGTTCCGCTGGCAGACCAGTGTAACCCAATTTGCATCCCAGCAGAGCACCGCAAACAGCCGCGTTACTGAGAAAAGTAAAACATAGTATTCATTCAGAGTCCGCCAATTAGTAACTCACGTGTCGGCGTCGCCTGCTTCCATGATGAGCTCAATTATTGATTTCCAGTAATCATTACAATGTGCCAATCCATAAAAGCCAGCCCCGAGAGCTTTAAACGTGTACCTTCAACCGAAAACTGCTCGCTTCTGAATGCTGGTATGAAATCACGTACCCTATTGATTTTTTTCCGCCCAACTGTAGATCTTTCCACGATTTGGCAGACACGTATTTCTTCATTTCATTAGTAGCTTCTTTATTTTCCAAAAGACACTCCAAACCATGCTAATAAGCTATGTGTTACACACTAAATGAATCTATAATATGACTGTTCCTACTTTGCAGCTCTCCGTGATCAATTCTTTCAAATCGTCTGGTTTTTCTGGAGAAAATCTGCCTTGAAGCATATACGCTATCTAAACAACGTCAATAGTAGGATAGTTCCCATTTCCTAAGTGTATTACTTACTGCTGTTGTCACAGCCACGCAGCTTGCAAGGCAGCGAGGGTCAGCGTGCGTAGCATAGCATATGCACTTGGTATTTTCAATTACTTTAGAAATGTCTAGAAGGAAGAAAGTCGCCTGAGCTAAGTAATGAGAATTATTGATTTATACATAAACTGACTATTGAAATTCAGTACTCCAAGAATGCTTGTTCTCATCACGGCACCGTTTGCAGCCAGATAGCAACTAAAGCACTCGCAACAGTTTTCAATGCACTCCAAATTCCTCTACGCAAGCTCGTTACTCCGAATCCTCCCACGTCTTCTTTGCGATTTCGTGCGGATGCTCCCTGAACCCTTTCGTTATGACAGTTGTTAATACGGTTCTACCGACACCGCAACCACCTGTCGCGAGCAGCAGTGAAGTCACTGTAGTAGAAATGGTTGTCAGAATTATACCGTGATCACCCAATTCAGGAAATCCCTCCTGAATCCACTTCACAAGCCTATTCGCAAAGTCAGTCTCCAATACCTGACCATCCTTTTCAATAATCCCCAGCATAATCAGCAGCATCTGCCAAATAGGTCAATAGTCAATAGTAACAATAACAAGACTTGCCTGATCCGTGTCATCCGTCCAATCTCCTTTAGTCCATCTTAATAATTAACTAAGTTAATTTTTAACTTAATTAATAATTAAATAAGTTTATTTAATTAAAAATTTAATTAATTAATGAATCGACAGGCTGTGTACCTGCTTCGATGAAAGTCTTGGTGAATGTCATCAACAGAAGACGGTCCTTTTTTACCGTAACGCGATTTTGCTTCCTTCTTCGTCATAAACTCCGTCGCGAGACCTAGTCGCTAAAGAGCTCACAGAGTGAGCTAACTAAGACGGGTGTCTATATACCGATTGCATCGCCAAGAGCTTGGCCGTAGATGACGCCCTTGATTTTATTCACGATCTCGCCTCTGCTCAGTTTAGACCAATCGTCCCGATAAACGTGCTCTGTCGAAGAACGGACGGGACTGCCCAAAGCGGCGCCATCCTGAGGACAATCGGATTGCAAGGCGGCCATTAGCTTCGGAAACCCAGACTGAGCCGCGCGCGCTAAAGCTGGGCTTCTCAGTCTGATGTCAGGGATATAATAGAAGGCTAGGCGGCCATCGATTAATTCACGTGAGAGTGCACGTGACGCTAATCTTTATTTTCGGTCAACCCAATTAGAGTGAGAAATTGAGTGACTTTTTCTTCAAGCCATTCTACGTGCGGCATCTTCGCCAAACGTTCCGCTGGCAGGCTCTTGTAGCCAAGCTTGCAACCAAGCAGAGCCCCACAGACGGCCGCATTGCTTATAAAATAATAAAAAATATTTACATAGACGCCCTATGACATTACACTCACGTGTCAGCATCGCCGGCTTCCATGATGAGTTCCATAATCGTTTTCCAGTAGTCATTGCAGTGTCGCAGTCCATAAAAACCAGATCCAAGGGTCTTAAACGTGTACCTTTGAATCGTGTTCTTTCCTTTATGAAATATATTATCTCTATGGGTGTGACTCTGTACCCTATTGTATGCTCTTCGTCCAACTCTAATTCGTCCAATGACTTTACGGAAACGTAGTTTCGCATTTCTTTAGCATACTGCTCGTCGCCAAGACACTTCAAGCCAAACTATAGCGACGAATTAAAAAGTTCCAAATTAAAGAAATAGAGAAAAACTTACGTCTAGGCTCTTTTCAATTGATTCATCCGAATCTGCACCTGCAAGCATGAGAGCAATCTAGAAAACAGTTGTAACATATCAATCTGAAATATTGTCATTAGGAAAAAACGAACGGCTGTTGTCACTGCTACGCAGCTTGCCAGACAGCGAGGATCGGCGTGCGTGACGAGGCATATGCGCTTCGTATTTTCAATGACCTTATCAATGTCTAAGAACACCGCGCGTTGTTTCAAAGGCGAGGCACGTTCATTGATAGACAGACCGTTAAAATTCAATGCTCCAAGAATGCTCGTTCTCATCACGGCTCCGTTAGCAGCGAGAAAGCGACTGCACACGCACACGCGAATGCAATGCATTATCTGACCACTGAAATACTCAAGTTACCCTGAGCTCTCCCACGTGTCTCTTGCAGCCTTGTGAGGATCCTTTTTAAATTCTGGACGTCGTACCGTTGTCCACACGGTTCTTCCGATGCCACATCCACCTGTACAAAAAAGTCAACTTTGAGCACCAGCACAAATAATAAGAAAAATTAATAGACGTCTATCAGAACCTCTGAGACACATAAAATTTAAATTGTTTTTGGCTTGCCAATAGCCGGTGGGTAAAGGCTACCACTCCATCCACCCGTAAGTTCAGTTCGTGACAGCGTCACTGACCTTGATCCCCCAACTCGGGAAAGCCTCTCTTCGTCCACTCTTTTAGTCTCCAAGCGAAGTCAAGCTCCGATACGGCACCTCTGGACTCAATAACTCCAAGCATGATAAGAAGCATCTAATAGGAAAATTAAAATAGAATGCATAGAATGAACGATGTGCAAAAATTGACTTGATCGGTGTCGTCAGTCCAATCTCCCTTCTTCCAACTAAATAAATAAATAAATAAATAAATAAATAAATTTATGTACAATAAAAAAAACAGAAACGATCACCTGTGTCGATGATAGTCCGTCACGATGTCGTCGAAAGACGACGGCCCCTCTTTTCCGTACGTCGACTCCGCCTGGGCCTTCGACATGAATTCCGTCGCCAATCCTATACACACGGTTCGCAAGGCTCGAACGTTTGTGCGCAAATGCTATCGACCGATCGCATCTCCGAGCGCTTGACCGTAGATGAGGCCCTTGATTTTATCGACGATTGCGTCTTTGCTCAGGGTCGACCACGCCTTTTGCACGACGCAGGTTTCTAGAGAGCAGAGTCAACTCGTTGTTTGCGATGCATTGATTGTATGGACCCGATTGCATTGCAGCTGTATCCTCGGAACGAGGGCAAGAGTCAGACGGAAAATCCTTTTCCTGATCTGCCATGTTCTTAGCGCGCGCGCAGCATTCGGGGGATGTCGTACCAGGAGTTAGAAGATCGTCTTCGCAGGAATCTCGCTAAGCACACCGAAACGTGCCGAGCGTGCGACACTTCGCGGGGCGCTGATCGCGCGGCCTCCTACGCCGAGTACGAACGCCGTCGCGCGACGATCTACGACGAGTACACGCGTCCGCCTCATCAGCTCGTCGTCGACGATGTGGAAAGAGTCGAATGCAAAGTGAAAGACGATCTCTTCGCGTCGGCTCGTCGACAAGTCGACGAAAGTTTATCAACATTGCAGAAATTCGCCAGCGTCGCTAAACAGGACGGAAGTGACGCCACGAAACAGCTTCCGGACGTTTTTCGAGCGCTCACGTGCGTGCAAGACCTGACGAAAACGTGGCACTGCGAAGACTACTACTGTGCCGAATATTTTGCTGATCACGACGGCTATCGTTTGGTACTGCAAGCGTATGACCCAGCATATGACCTGGCACCCCTGATGGACATGCACACACACGCTCTCGAACTTTTCTGGAATTGCGGATCGACGCGTCGCGCTCGACTCGCGCAATACCAACAGGGCGTCATGCCTTTTATATTGCAGGGTCTCAATAGCGGAGACCCTCGGGTGCTTGCATCTTCACTCGGCGCCTTGTGGGGGCTGTCTGAACTATCTGAATTGCCGGTATGTTGTAGTCAGAGATACAGTGGAACCTCTTCAATGGGTCAATTGGATTTGTTCATATATAGTAGAACCCTGTTTCGTGACCACCTCAGTTCTACAGCCGTTCTTATTAATAGAAGGAGGACTGAGTGGTACAAAGGTTGGTCACTAAAGCGAGGTTCTACGAAGGGCACCCAGATGCTGTAGAACATAGGTGCCCTCACATGTATTTTGGGAGTGACATAGTAGTTGACCCGGACAGAGGTTTCACTGTGTAACACTTCAGATCGTGTACACTTTCTCCTCTCAGGCTGTGCTGGTGGAACAAAACCTCTTGTCCTTACTTGCTCCGGTCATTGACCTCATGCGTGCGTTCAACAGCGGAGAATTGGCCTACCTTCAGTGGCTCGCTCTCGGCACTCTCCAGTGCATCTGCGCCAACGTCATGTGCTACGAGAAAGCGTTGAGCCTTCTCGAAAGTCTATTATTCACGTGCACGTTGCAGCGCGACGACGTCCACAACGAGCACGTCACCGTGATGATCAAGTTCTTCGGCTACAATGCTATTGGCTCGCTTTGCCTTCACGTCTTGAGAAAATCGTGGATGGAGAGCATAGTCGGCGTCAGTGGCAGCGTTGGTTCTGTCCACGTCACAGAAGAGCAAATCTCGAAATCTCTAAAAGCGATCATGGCTTGGATCGACTCGACCAGTGCGGAAAAGGTAACCTCCACTATGAATTCATGCATTATTGACGACGTGAAGCCTCTTGCGTTTAATCCCATTTAGATTATTGAGCACGAATTAGGCGGCTATTTATGGCTTTGGATGCGACCTTTCACCGCTCTTCTTTACGGTATTCATCCGGTTTTGAGGCGACTCGGCGCCTTTACCTTGTCGTGCCTCCTCGCCGGTCCGGACAGCCGCCGGATTTTCGAAGCGGAAGAAGGTCGCGGCTACGATCCCATTCAGTGCACCGCCTGGTGTCGGGATGCAAAGGCAAAGGAATATGCAGTTAGTGCAATGAATCGAGTGAGTTCGCCCCTTGCCTCTTGTTCTGTCTCGCTTCATGGTCTCCCTCTTCTAGATTACTTGTGAAAAGCCGTCTCCGCCTTCTTTGGTCAAGATCTGCTGCTTTTACGTTTCCGACAATTATCATCAATATTCTGAGACCATTCGAACGTTGCCAAGAAACGTTCTAAAAATTGTCGCCCCTTTTGAACATTCAGACTAAACCCTCCAGCGCGCTTTGACTTTGACTTAGACAGGGAGTAGAATAGGAAGATCAATTATCCAACGTGTGATTGGTCGGCGTCAAGGAAGTCGATTCTCGGACGTGCCTACGTACTAATAGATGCCGTTTTCTTCTAAAGACCCGTTCCCGTTGCGCCCTGCTTCAGTCATCACTGTGTGCGAAGATGACATCTTGGCCGTTGCAGTACCTCTTCGCTTTTGTCCTGGCGGCGGCAGCGGCGGTATGTGGCGCGTCCCCGCGGACCATTTCTCGCCTTATCGTTCGTTCTCTTGTTATAAACACAGGATTTTCCTTATCCGCTCCCGACCGTCCTTTTCTCCTGCAACGGTGACGTCAATCGGTATGTCAATCTCACCACTGGAGCTTGGATGCCTGATGAAAGTGGCGGCGCCATCGGCGACTGTGACGGCGTCGACTCGCCTAATCGCGTCTCCGTTCTCGATTATTGCAAACGAATCTACGCGGACTTGGTCATCACAGACGCCATCGCGGAGACGATACCTGTCAAGACGATGGCCTGCGAACGCGGCTCCGAGCCGTGCTCCGAGTCGTTTGCTATTCCCTTTCGATGTCTTACACAAAGTAAGAGGGCGTCCTTTGTTTGAATTTCCATCCTACTCCGCCCAACGCCAAGTTAACAAACACAGAAACCAGGCAATTGCGGTCAGGGCGGTGTGTCCCGCCATGTCCGCGCCGATCGTTCTACATCCCACTGATGGCTGACCTTTACACTGATTATAATCTCTTTTTTTCAGGTCCTTGTAAGGCTGTTTTGCCTTTTGGAACTGTCGTGAAGGAGCGCGCGCCCTTAGGAAAGCATCCCATTGCTCTAAGACTCGATGTCACTGTGTTCGACTACAAGTGCCGTGACGGCTTCCGTCTAGTTGGTCGTTCGCGACGTTATTGCGCTTTCTACCGCGAACAGAATAAAACGGCGTTCTTTCCTGTTGACACGCCGAGTCCGGTCTGCAGACAAGGTAAAGAAAAATTCAATTCATCGTGGCGGCCATATATGTGGAGCGGCGTTATCTAGTGTGTCCTAATCCGTTACCGTCCACTCCTCGACACGGAAGCGTGTTGCTCCGAGTGGACCAGGTGACCAACGACTGGACAGCTGCGTACAACATCAGCTGCCCGGAGGGCTTTACTCTAAAGGGGCCCCTTATCCGAAAGTGCCCAGACGATGGCCTTTGGGAGCAACCGGAACCTTTTTGTGAATTCTGTAAGTAGCTGCCACACTCCGAAAATTCTTGTTTTGACATTCGGCTTTTTTATAGCTGCGTTCCCGTTGGAGGAGAATTCGTGCACGTTTGCAGGCACAAACGACAACTGCACCTACTTGAACTCAGAAAAGAACGAAATCAACTGGGAAGCAGAGATGAACGGAAATCCGCTACGAAGACTACCCCAAGTCGCCTTACCGGACGTCCAAAACTGCTCCAATTTCTTAGAATACGAGGCGGCGGCGCGGCGCGACGGGAATGACGACGATGAGGAGGACGAGGACACCGATATTCTGCTACGACGCAAACGACAAAATGTCGCTGTGTCGTCGAGACGACTCGTACTGGTCATCGGAATAACCGTCGATGTTCGCCATGCGACATTTGCAGTCGGTCCATTTATACATCCGAGGAGAGATCGTCGAAGCAGAGCTTCTTTCTTGCGTTTCTTCCTGTCAACGCCCGGAGAAAACGACGGCCTTCGGTATTCTGTTACAGCCCATGCCTTGTGTATTCCAAGCGGTCGAGTCGATAATATTGGACGAGGTCGTTTCCAGCGGCTTCAGCTCCTGTCTCGGCAGCCTCCCAGGGGAGACTACTGTATCAACATTATCGACAGGGTCAGCACGAGATGCGAGCGTTTCTCTATCGATTTCACCTTTTCTGTCGTCTATCCATTCACACCGGGACGACCAGATGAGGTTCGGCTCGTTCTCTTACCAGACGGCATCAGTCGCTCGCGTTTCCACTGTCGAGGTGATGTTATCAATGTCTACAGTATAATATTGTGTACTGACCAGTTTCTGCTTCAACAGGAGCAAGATTTCTCAACGACGGCAATGACGACGACGACAACGACGACGACGACGACGATTAAATATTATCAATAACAAAATTGATTACTTCTTTTTGAAAGCGTGCCAGCGCCTAATTTCACGACTAAAGTATGACGTAAAACGATTTAGTGTGTGTTTCAAGCTATCTCACTCACTCTCACTCACTCACTCACTCACTTCGCTCGCCCATAATTTCCCGTTGCGATCGAGCGCCCCTGGCGTGACCATGACGTGACAGCCCGAGCGACAGGGCGTTGCATAAACTGAAGCCTACAAAAACGCCCCTCCTATAGCCCGGCTGTGCTACGCTAATTTAGACAGCCACGTGGCTTCAATGCAAGTCGTTACAGTATATTGCCTAAGTTTGGTGTGCGGTAGAGATTTAAATTATTCAAGATGATACTTACCAGCCAATTTTGGAAGCAGCTGAATGACAAATCTTTTATAGCAACAATGAGGGGAGTACTAAATAAAGTAAACGCATCAAATCGGGGGTGCTGCCCAAGATAAACGTTTGTACCTCTTCTCCACCAGTGCACTTCAAGATGTTGGTAGTGCCTTGAAACAATTAAGACCAAGAGGCAGGCAAGTACTCATTCGTCCGCAAACTATTTCAGACTGCTGTGTCAACGTGATTAGCATTCTCGATTACCAACGCTTCCCTTTCGCGTGAGAAATGCACTCTCGCGTGTTGTTTTTAACTAGGCGGTGGCTGCCATCACAGTGGACGCCTTCATTATTACCTTACTTAGTGCCGTATGGTTTCCGTTAGAAAAAGCCCCAATTGACGTGCACAGGACGGAAGCTCGTCCACCCCTTCCCCCTCCGTCGAAACTAAAAGAGCAGCTCTTGTCAGTCACATCTTCAGTCGACCCCCAGTACTACAGCAATGAAAGCGTCGGTGAGACAGTCGTATCTCTTGATTCTAGTAGCCGCAGTGGTAAGGAAAATGGGTCGTCACGTTCTATTGTTCAGTTACCGTGATTGCATTTAGGGAATCGCGGATTGCCTTCAGCCACAACCTCGAGTTATTTTCTCGTGTTCAAGACGAGTCAACTGGTACGCAGATCCCGCCACCGGACGGTGGGTGTCCGACAAGAGGAGCCCTACTTGCGCTGGTCCTCGCACAAGCGCTCTCGAGTTCTGCAAAAGAGTCTATCCTGACTTGCCTGTGATCAGCGTTGCCAAAGAGGGACGACCTGTGAAGCTCAAGATCTGTACACAAAACACCGAATCACCACCAGTTTGCCGAATAGACACGACTATTCCCTCCAGTTGTCTTATTCAAAGTAAGTCGAATGGGCGCGCGTGCGGGGAAAAGAGAGACTAGCGAGAGAGGCTGCATACGTCGCCAACGTATACGTGCATGGGCATTGGCCGCGATCGTCGTTGAAGGTTTTCAGTTATGAAAACGACACTTAGCATCTGTTCGTCGACTAGGTAAATTCACTCTAGAGTTGCGCCTTCGGGGCCCATGCAGTGCCTGCGGATATAAGAATAAGGCACTCTATATCCGTAGTCGTAAAACAATAGGCTCTGACCGCAGAGACTCCCGGCGTGCATCTCCCTGAGCTAATTGTCCTAGAAAGGTCGAAAAGTCCATATTGCAATACAGCTCTGACTTTAGATGTTTGTACGGACGCACTCCCTAACGGATACGTGACCAAAAAGCAAAGTCGTCTCGTCAACGGAAAATTTTTTGCTACTCTACTCCATTACTCGTGCAACGATGGCTTTGCACTAGTGGGCTATTCGATACGTTCCTGTTCTTTTCAACAGAACATAAAACGGTTTTATCCCACTCAAAGGCCAGTCTGTCGACGAGGTACAGTAAGCATGCACGTCATTGTTAGTTTACACGGCTGACTTCAATGTATCAGTTTGTCCGAATCCGGTACCGACTGTTCCGTTATACGGAAGCGTGTCACTCCAAGTCGATTCGCGGACTGACGACTGGACAGCATTATACAAAATCAATTGTCCGAAAGGGTTCGCTCTCAACGGGTCCCTAACGCGAACGTGCCCGAATAACACCGTCTGGGAGCAGCCGGAACCATCGTGTGACTTAGGTATATGCAAGTGTTTTCTCTATTTCTCTCTCTAGCTGTTTCCTTCTAGTCGCGTTCCCGCTAGACAAGGAATCGTGCACGTTTGTAAGCAAAAATGGGATTAGAGACAACTGCACCTATCGGAACTCTCAAAAAAACGACCTTAACTGGGCTGTGGAAACCGGAGGAGGACCGAGGCAGATTCTACCTCAAATCGGCTTACCGGACGTTTACAATTGCTCGTTTTTCTTGGAAGAAGAAGAAGACGAAGAAACTCGCGCTGTCGACGACGACGACGACGACGACAACGAGGTTCCACAACAGCGGGAAAAACGGCAAGCCGTGACGGTGTCCGATGTCCTAGTGCTCGTCATTCAAGCACGCTTCGATCTTCGCCGCGCCACGTTCGCTGTCGGCCCTTTCATACACCCACGACTAGATGAACGAAGTGAAGCGTCCTACATGCGATTCTTCTTGTCGGCGCCCAGTAATGACGACGGTCTACGATACCAACTTGTAGCCCACGCTGTATGCCTCCCGGGAGGTAGGGTTGACCCAATAGGAAGTGACACTGAAGAGTTCGAACAGCTACGGGTGCTGTCTCGACAACCGCCAAGGGGAGCCTACTGCATCAATCTCATTGATACTGTCAGCACGCGGTGTGAGCGCTTTTCAGTCGATTTCACATTTGCTGTTGTGTATCCGCTTGCTCCGGATCGACCGGAGGAAGTCAGCTTGGTCCTTAGCCCAGACGGGATCAGCCGTTCGCGTTTCCACTGTCAAGGTGAACTAGAACAATTCATTTCACGCGATCAAATGTACCGCTTATTGACGCTTTCTTCTCTCCGCTTTTGACAGGTTCAACAATTCTTAATCAACCTAGAATCGACGACGATGATGGCGACGATAAATAACAGACAAATGATAATAATCCCTGCGCACGAGTACTTACGTTGATGTTTATCTTACCCCCCCCCCAAAATGATGAAGTTGTAATCGATTACTTGTTCCTGTCTTCTGTGCACATCAAACGACCGATATATATGTCTGTTTTCGACGCGCTACAGGCGCTCTCTTCCATTAAGCTCCCGTCACTGCACATAATGCACAAATATTTTGCGGATACAGAAATCCTCCTTTTGCACACAGGAACGATGTCATGGCTCATTAGCTTTCTTCTTAAACACTAGGTAAAAGAATGAAGTGATATATGGTGCAATGTGGCCTCCACGTGCGCCAATAGTGCATCTACACAAACGCTCATCAAGTAGACACTCTATCAAGCACAGCAACAAACCACTACCACCACTTCACTTACTACTCAAAACGAGTTCAGGAGCACTCTAAGAGCACAATTGGCAGCACATGGTCTTAAACGTGGAAGATCTACAAAAGGACAGTGGCACAGTGGCGCAAGCCAAGTCGTCCACGCAATCTATGGTAAATCCAAAACAGTTGGTTAGATTTTGCAGAGATGAAAGCATTCCGACCTGGTTGAGTCGTCGTCGGCGGAAGCGTCGTCGTCGGCGGAAGCGTCGTCGTCGGCGAAGGCGTCGTCGGCGGAGGCGCCGTCGGCGGAGGCGTCGTCGTCGTCGTCAGACAAGTTGACAGCGCAAGAGTTGGTACAGCAGGATCCGGGCAGTACTTAATTGTTATAGTTGGTATTGAGGCAGACTGCAATTTCACCTTGACAGACATCTAGTAACGTAGATTGAATCAGCATCATTTCTGGCGCATGGGCCGAGACTAGAAGTTGCGTACCTGTATTACGATCTCTTGGTCTGTTATGCCTGCAGCGGAGATTTTGAACTCGCGATTACTTTTCCGCTCAAAGGATATCTCGACGTCGAATGCTGTAGCAGATCCAGACGATTGTCTACGAAACCAATTAGAAGAAAATCCAAGTTCCCCCGAAGTAGATTTCAAGACTAAGACGTTGCGTCCAATTATTTCGAAGACGTGTAGCACATCGGCTTACGTATTACTACTGAGGTTCCCATCGTTTTCGCTGACTTGGCAGTTACAACCAGCTGTTGACTCCTCCTGCCTATACAGTTGACTGCGTAGATTCCTCGGCGGCGAGAATCTGTCATAACATGCTCGCTGGTTACGTTAGGTCCGCACTCAGGATCACAGGAGGCACGTGGACGCCAGTCAACGAAAAAGCCATTGCATTTGACAAACTAACGAGGAGACACGTGTATAGAAAATACAGATACCGTCTAAGCCACAAACTTTGCATTGGCCTTTGAGACAGAACTTTCGCTGGCTAAATGAACACCTTGTCCCGTCAGCTGAGGTGATGGGCTTCCGATCACCCAAACATGTAATTTGACAATTTTCGAGGTCTAAAAAATCACGATTAAGCGTTTTGCGTGCTAACTAGCATCGCAGTCCATCGTTCAGCAGATTCACCAGCTTGATTGTAGTCTCGAACTGCTCCAGAATCCTTGCCATAGGCTGCCTTACACTGATGACTGAACGCGTTAGCAGAACACGGCTGCAGCAAGATTAAACACTTAGAAACGTGTACGTACTGAAAAAGAACCTTTCCGCTGCGGAGGCGATATCGAAGAGCAGATCCTTCACAGTTGGTGCTATTAAACAGACAATAGAGATCAAAGGCTTGCCGTAAAAACTCACTTGCTGCAATTTCTCCTCTCCTTTGCAACGTAACGTCCGCACGTCGCCGCTGGCGAGGAAGACGGCATCCATTGAGACCACTGACCCAAACAAGGCGGACCGCACGATCGCTCAGACGCCGGACGGTCAGCCGCCGTGCAAAACGACCTGACCAGATTACGGTTTGATCCCTTCTGACGACAGCGAACAAAGCGCCTTTGCACGCCTTCGCACGTCGCTGAACACGACGACCAGGCAAGTGGAACCCAAACGCGCTCCGGGCAGGGCACGTCGCTGTTGCACGAGACGATTTCGTTTAACAAAGGTGCCGAACCACCGCAGAACAAAGGCCTCATGGGTATTCCACTAGGTTTCATTGGCGAATAACACTCGCTGCCCACCTGACGTCGGCCTGAATAAAAAATGGCATCGCCTGAGCAATTGGGATCGATAGAGACTGATACCTCCTTGGCATGCTTCGCTGCATTTCGTTTGATTGCGTCGCCATAGGTAGATTTGATTGAGACGCACGTCATTGAGCCGATCATTTCGGCTAGTCGCAGTACAATACGTATACCTGCCAACTAAGAACGAGCCGGATCCCTAAAGGAGAGCGACTATAAAACCCCACGAACTCTTCCTTTCCTGGTGTACCCTAATGACGAGCCTGTCTTCAAGCTTATCCCGAATGGAGATTGTTTGTTCGCTGTTCTCTTTTTTGTAGCGTATCTCTGATCCGGCTGCATTTATTGTAACGAAAGCGTACGAATCTCTCGAGTGCTCGCTTGATCGGAAAACTGTCGTTGGTACCTCAGGAAGGTCAACCAGAATCTCTATAAGAAACAAGTCTAAGCCGTGCGAAAGTCAATCAGCGCGGTAAAGACAGACCAAAATCAACTCGATTTGATACTACGATGTCGATCAGGCTCGTGCCAGGAGGGAACCGGAGCTCTGAGTGAGCGGAATTGGTTGATTTATTCTGCTTTGCCGGCACACCTCACCTCGGCTCCGTAGCCGACGAGAAACAACTGTACAAGACCTATTCAATCCTCCGCATACGCCGCAGGCGTCGAAGGCCAGTTCGGATTGCCACTTATTTTCGCAGCCAAATGGCTTTGCAGAAAAAAAACGCAACCTCGTCAGAGAATCGACTAATTTTACAGGTGATCCCCCATACCTCACATTGTCCCGAGACGCAACGATCGCTGTCGCCTTCGCGACACAGCGCACCGTCCAGAACCGTCGACGCCAACTTCGTCATTTTCTTCGTCTGTCGATCGTAGCACCAATTCTCGCAAGGATTCGATTCTAAAGACGACGCGCTGAAACCGACCGGGTGAGCGATTGAATCAACGCGGTGACCCACTTCCGTAATAGACGAGCCAAGGATTTCCCATTTTATCCCTGTGCTTGGAACACGCTTCTCTCCGCACGTCAGCTCCGTAAGAGCACGGCTAGCGCAGATCTTTTTACAGACCAATAGCCAACGGGGAGAGTACGCTCTACCTTCGTATTGCAAACTTCATACAAAACGGAGTCTCCTTCGCAGCAGTCTCCGCTAACAGAGCGTGTCACTCTCTTATAAATTAATTTTATCGCTACCTACTTGCATCGACGCGTTCGCTGGCGAACTCCGCCGCCGCAGCTCCTTGAGCAGCTTCCGTATGATGACCACTTACCCCATTCATTCGAGGAGGAGGAGGACTGAGGCACGGTTGTCGCAAGCATACACTCGCCACGATAGCACACCTAAACCCAATTCCACTGCATAGAAGATCCTAAATAAACCCATTTTCTTTATATACTTTATTCTGACCACAGGGAGTGCCGTCAACGGGTGGTATGTAAATCGTCGTGCATAACCTGGTTCTGCTCTCAAAACACCATAAGTGCCGGCAGGGTTCCTATCGATCGGGGGAGAGAAGGATAAATGATAGAGACGATGGACGTGTTGCGCCATACGCGTCTAGCCCAGGAATAAGGACAATATCTCCCATTCGGCTCGTTTCTCTGAAACGAGCACTGTTTGTCGAGATCGTATATTCGTCCAGGTAAAGCCGAGGGAAGTTTGAGCGAAGCCCGAGGCGCGCTGCCAAGGCAGTGCACGTTCCTTCGCGATCTGAACAAAAAAATCAATCTCTCCTCGGAGCCGCGTCAATTTTCGAGGAGGATAAGTTTACCCAAAGTACTCCTTCACGTAACGTTTGCTGCACTGTGACCATCCGTACATCTTGTCCCCGCCCGACACAACCGGTGCCATAAGATTCTGATCCTCGACGCTACATCGATTGCCGTCTCCGTCGTGACGAGCGTCAAAGCTAATCAAACGCAACATCAAAGCATCATTAGAACATCGTCTCTCTCTCTCTCTCTCTTTCGCTCACAGATGACCGAATTCGTGGGCAAGAACATATCCACTTCGCATCCCAGTGTCACTGATGACCTGACAGCTATGTCTCGGACTGCAGATTGATCCCAGATAGGCGCGACCGAGTTCTCCGCACGTGTCCTTATCCTTGTTAAAGCATATCTCATGGCTAAAAATAATTAATAAATATCCAATTTTACCCGTGATGTTATGAGTACCCGGTCAGATAAATAGCAGAATTGTGGTTGGGATACGGAGGTCGCAGACGTGCTCTGCAGAAATCTTCGAGAAGAACAGTGGAAATGGACGAAAACGTAAACCCAAAGTGTTTCTAAGAAAGAAAGAAAGAAAGAAAGACGTGTCCACAAACGCGGAGTAGAACTGCTCAATTACGGGAGGCGGTTCCCAGAAATCCAACTGGATGACGACAAACGTAATGTCGTATCCTACGGCCTCATTTGCATATAGAATGTTCGCCTAGAATATGAACGAACGAACTGGTCAAACAATCTATCGACAAACAAAATGCCACTTACAAGGTTGATCAACGTCAGAATATACTGACTCACAGCCGTACGAGATTTTAGACCCAATCTTTTGAGTCTCGCATGGAATGCCGCATCGACTACAACCCACGTTTCGACAAAGAACTTGCGACGGTCGTTGTTGCACGACGATTGTCTCCTTTGACGAGAGTGGCTATCATGATGATGATGATGATGATGCGAACCGGAGTCATCTGTTACAAAAGCGCATTCACTATTTACGTCAAATTGAATAGAGGGAGCTCATTGGGACAAATTGACCACTAAAGAGTGAGTAGGTAAACCGCGAACTTGTAGTAGTCTAAACATTCAAATCGGTACCAAATGCACCGTAAAGAGAAGAATAGCCGAAGTGCCGGTCTATTTCCGTGTTCCCCCCGAACACAATAGAACGCACGCGTACCTGGCGAATGCACGTGGCAAAAAGCTTGTCCTTCGTTCGCCTCCGCACCGATCGATCTCCGATAAACGACGTGCGGATGCCCGGAACCGTCGAGCCCGGCGCCGGCGGCGGTGGCCGCCGAAGGTTCCACCCACAATTGAGTGTCGCCGACAAGGATCAGTCCCGTCTACGTTTTCGCGATTACGAATGCCGCGCCGTTCTATCTACGACTGACGTCGTACCATATTTCCGTCGCAGAAGCTCAATGCTGCGGTGCCTTGAATGTCACTGCTATTAGAAACGAAAACAGAGCCGCGCATATGACATTCCGTCATCTCAGTGTGATTCACGGCGTCGCTGTCGTCGTCGCTTATTTGTATGCGCGCCGACGGTGATAGAATGTCGCGACTGGGGAACAATTCCATGCGATAGATTTCGCCGTGGGCGCGCAGCGCGTAGACGAGCGGCGCGCTCGCGTCCTCGTGCGGCGCGAGTGCAGGCGGATAAAGATTGCGAGCGAGGGAATCGCCATTCGGCGATAGGCGCTCGGGAAAGGCGGCGTCGAGAAGCGCTACATACGTAGGTAAACAAACGAATGCCGTAAGAATTCGGTAGAAAAATACTGTCACACGTTACTGTATGTACCAGTTCTGTCTTTCTCGAGCCAAGCGAGGTGGACGGCCTGTGCGTATGTAGTGCGTGAGAAAGAAGAAACGCTGTGGTTTCTTTATGAATAGGACTCTTGTGAACGGTTCTGACCTTTAGGTCTGGGGTTGGGATGCGTTCGTTAGCTCTCGCTGTTCCGAAACTGACGATCAAAACGAAAAACGACGCCACTCGCACCATGTCGAACGGTTGAACGGTGGCAAAGTAGTGGGGGGAGTGGCGTAGTTCCAGTGGCTTTTATAGGAAGCTCTCACACGGAGACGGGGGGCGGGCGCGATTGCACGGGGAAGCGACGCGTGGGACACCTTGAGTACCTCTTATTGTCAGAAGGCGTTCCAAAGTGCGCAGAATGAGGAACTGTACTACTGAGAAGCGCGTGGGACCGAGTACCTCTTCCGCTGACCGTATTGTGATGTGACGCTTCCTACTGCACCGCAATTCTATAGCGCGTAAGTGTCCATGCGGGCACACAATGTTTTTTTTAACTGTACCTCTTCGGCTGACCGTATTGTGATGTGACGCTTCTTCCTACTGCACCGCAATTTTATAGCGCGTAAGTGCGCTTCGACCATGCGGGGACACAATGTTTTCATTAGCGAAAATGCGACGGCTGGCGCTTCGAACCCGTTCTAAAGTCAGTAAAGCGCGCGCTTTTTAGCTCGAGATCTGTATGTCAAAGACGAACTACCTTTGGGGGATAGATACAGGAGCACGGTCACCAACGCAAAACGTACATGCTGACGCATACATCATGATATTCGCATTCACTGCGCAAAAAGTTCTGCTTCAGTTTTTTTCTATCTTCTCACGATTCGTCCCAACTAAGAATCGTCCTACTCGCTTGCCTTACGTACTGCTGATGCCTGTACATCATTTTCACGATGCCTTTTCCCAAGACGTAAACAAATCCACCCTGCCAAACAGGAATAAACGAGACCAATAATGGAGAAGTTGTACTCACCAGTAGAGATTTCTTCCACTGCTCTTCGATCAGACCGTCAAAGAGCAGTTGGCCGCAGACCGCAGCACAAGTCGGCAACAATAATCCACCCATGACGCGACGAGTGATAGTCGCTGCATCTGAGCTGCTCTTCAGCTCGGCTGGCTCTCGCATACGAGAAGTGGAATTCGCTTCCGCTTCGTTTCTTTCACAGCCGTCATCGCCTAGTACAAACCTCTTGAGTTGAGATTGAGACCACCAATAGAGTCGAAGGCCATAGGTATGCCAATCAATGAAACGCGATCCTGCCAAGACGAAGGGAATGAGAGGCACGGTGACGTGAATGAGGACGGGATCCCGATTTTCTAATAGAGCCGCTGTCGCGTCAGAGCCGAGGGTCTGCGTCAGACTGAGCATTCCAAAGCGATTGGCGCACCAGCCGACGCCGCCCAGAACAAGGAAGGCGGTCGCCAGTGGAGAAAAAGCGTCAATGATTTTCTCATACTCTTCAAAACACTAGACAGAAAGAAATGAGGTTAAAATCACAGAAGATGTTGGTCTTGTTTCTTAGAGAGTCAGCTGTTAGCGGATGCCTATTGGTTTTTCATCACAGGAACAGGGATACGTTTATAATGTAAGTCCAACCCCTATCAGACGGTGTATGGATAATGCTGCATCTCCTCTAATTAAAGTGTCGTGTCCTTGTGTCTTGTATATGGTATTACTTTCAAAATAAGACACTACTTAATTAACTAAAATTAGTCTGTAACTCTGTATCTTATCTACCTAACAACGATGCGGGTATGAAAGCCTCTACTTTTTCTACTTAAGGTAGTCTGTTTCTTGGAATCAGTTACGAGGCCACTTCCTCTCCTTTTCCCCAGCTTACCTCAAACAGTGGCCCCAATTTGGGACACACGATTCGGTACTGGGTTCGACACTGCGAACACAATACAGGCGCGGCGGCGTTTCCCGCTTGCTTTTCGTCGATCCATCGTTGGAGACACGCCTGGTGGACCCATTTCGTCGTTCCGCGACAGCGACACGGTCGCACCCAGTCTTTAAGTACAGGCCCAGCGTCGTCGTCTTTATCTGAAGCCAAGCATACCCAGCACGTTCGACTAGATGTTGAAAAGAAACGGGGACTCGGTTTCGTTCTCCGCATCAGCGGTTTGGTTTACTCGTAGCGAGGCGATTCGGGCGAGAATATGATTTGAGTTTCGCTACTTCGAATAGGCCGCCTAGACATCCCTACATCGGCGATTCGAACTCTCGCCGTCCTCTCGCCGTCTCTCGGGTCGATGACGTATTAATTGGAATGAAGGCCCGTATAAATATGTACACGTGCCAGTCCACGTGCCGCGAGTGCAATGACGTTTGCATTTATAGATTCCCTGGGAGAACCGGAAAGAGCCCTGCCGCTTTCTCCTTTTCTCGGACGTTATGAGTCCTGTGAGAAAACACTATACTTTCTAATTGTTTTGAGAAGATGCCGAACGCAAACACTGCGGAGTGCGGACCGTGTCATTCATCGGGCGCATTCGCATTCGAGAATGCGAGTGCGTCTACGCTAATGAACGCGTCCGACCTGAAGCCAGTCAAAATTGCACGCACGGGCATTTCTCCGATGCCTCGTCACTGTAGAAACCATGTTAGGAACGCGTCGACCAATCAGCGTCGTCCGTCCCTTGATCGTATCAAAAGAAATTAACACATGGTCACACGTTCTCCACTTTCTCGTCCGTCGTCGGGAGGTCGGTTCCCGCTCGATCGACGTCCGCGCGATTTTTCTCCTTCCGCTCTCTTTCCAGTCATTTGTCCGGGTCGTGCGCGAAAGCAGTCTCCCTACGTAATCAGCTGAAGCGCGCTCCCGCTCTCTCATTTCATTCACGCTCACCTAGGATACGGGCGTGGAGCCGCGATTCTGAAGCGATCGAAGAGAGAAAGAATGTCGACCGCCCAGCAAGAGAACCCATCGACCTATCGTCATCACCACCACATCAACGAAACGCTCGAACTCTTTTCGGGCTCGTCGTCGAGCGACCTGAGCGAAGAACTATGCGCGCTCAAACTCGAGGACGACAAAGCGGATAGCGGCGGTTCGTCAGTCGACGAAAAAATCGACAATCCGTGGGCCGCACCGCCGCCACCGCCGCCACCACCGCCGCCGCCTACACAGCCGTCGTCGCAACCCCCGCCGGCATCGGGCGTCCCGCAAACGACAGTCAAAGACTCCCTCCAATCTCCGTCGTCGAATCCGTTCGGATCGGCGAACGCGGGCCCCCCGATTCCCGATCCGATTCGATCGTCGTATCGAGCGCCGTGGAGCAATCACGGCGCGCCGACCGCCGCTCATACGCTAATGACGCCCAACATGCCGTGGATCGAAGCCCACGAAGCCTGGCTCGCCGCCACGAAGCGATCGCGCTTGAGCGCCGCGGCAACGGCGCAGGCGATGCGTCGCGCGCGTCTCGCCTCGTTGCCCGCCGATCCGTACGCGTGGTACGCGTCGCGCGGCGGTGCGAGCGGCCGTCGCGCGTCCAGTCCGACCGGTTTCGATTCCGTTTACGATTCGTACGCCGCCGTCGAGTCCGATCATTATTTGCTCATGAAGGCGCGCGCTGTAAGTACACCTAAGAGTAGTCGAAAAAAATTCAGTCATGATAGCGGACGAGATCCGCTACCCACACGTGTCATTTTTTTTCTCTCCCTCTTTTACCTACGCAGGATAGCGATTCGCGACGCCTCCGATCGCTCGAACAGCATCTTCTCGGCGGATTCGCCGCCATGCCGCCGCCTTACGAACCGATTTCACGCAGTAAGGAAAAGAATTTCTCGCCTTCCCCCCCCTTAACCTACCGCGTGCCGATTTGATTTCCTTCTCCCCAAATAGGCCGATTCTACTCCGACACGTTCGCCGACGACGAATCGTTGGCGTCGTCGTCGGCGTCGTCGCTCGATCCCGGTCCGCCGGGAAGCGGCGGCGGCGGCGGCGGCGGCGTCGGCGCGCACGATCTCGTCGTTTCGCCGGCGAGTCCGCCGCGATCGCGTCGCAGTGTCGCCCAATTGACCGAGTGCTTCTCGCGAAAAGTCTTCGTCGGCGGATTGCCCCCCGACATCGACGAAGGTGGGAATCCATAAACAAATAAAATTCTTTCTCGCGAAACGATTTCCGCTTTTTTTTCTTCTTCTTCTCTAGTCGAGATTCACGCCGCTTTTTGTCGTTTCGGCGCGCTCTCCGTCGATTGGCCTCACAAGGCGAACAGCAAGTCGTATTTTCCGCCTAAAGGTGAACGAATACTAAATAACTCGATTTTTCGTTCGTTATGTTTCGCGCTAAGGTTACGCTTTCCTACTCTTTCGCGAGGAATTCTCCGTTCAGAAGCTCATCGCTTCGTGCGTTCAAGAGGACGAGAAACTCTTCTACTTTGTCACGAGTCCTACTCAGAGAGACAAACAGGTGGCGCCAGACTCGTTTCCTACCTTTTCATATATACATCTCGTTCTCTGTCTCTCCATTGATTCAAGGTTCAGATTCGTCCGTGGTGTCTCGCCGACAGCGACTTTGTCATGGATCGACAGCAGTCGGTCGAACCGCGCAAGACCGTCTTCGTCGGAGGCGTGCCGCGTCCGCTTCGTTCGTCCGACTTGGCGAGAATCATGAACGAACGATTCGGTAACGTTTGCTACGCTGGAATCGACGTTGATCCCGAACTGAAGTATCCAAAAGGTGTTTTGGGGGGAAAGAATGTAATTCAGGAAACAATTGAATCTCTGTTTTTCGTAGGTGCCGGACGCGTGTCCTTTTCGAGTCAACAGAGCTACATTGCCGCCATCAATGCTCGTTTTGTGCAGCTTCAGTTGACTGACATCGATAAGAGAGTACGACTGGCTCCCCTCTGATGTCATTATTCGAAGGGCGATATCTAATATAGATTAGGGGTTTAGGAGACGCGGGGCTTCCCTCTTATATTTATCTTTGATTTCAGGTTGAGATCAAGCCTTACGTTCTGGATGATCAGATGTGTGACGAATGCAACGGGTTGCGTTGTGGGGGCAAGTTTGCTCCGTTTTTCTGTGGCAACGTCATGTGTCTTCAGTACTATTGCAAGCATTGTTGGGCCGCTGTTCATTCGGTTGGAGGAAGGCAGAATCACAAGCCGTTGGTCAAAGAGGGTACCGAACGTCCTCGCGTTCATCACATTTTCCGCTACTAGCCGCCTTGTTTCTTATCAGAGCACATTATTTCCCTAGTGACAACCATAAATTCACCATGGCGATAGTCATATTTTGAATTATTTTGTCTATTGGGGCTGTTTTGTAGACTCCATTACTTGATTTTAACTGTTCTATTTTCGTGCTGTTGCTCAAAGCCATTTGTTTGTATGGAAACGGAGTGTCCCACTATTTCTTCATAAACAGATTTTCTAGTATGCCAACCGTGTGTAGTGTAGTAATTTATTACCTTTTTAACATGGGTAGCCTCTAAGGATGAGTGTTCATGTGTGCGTTTTTTGGTGGACACGTTACTTTAGTTATAGAGTTGGACTGTTGTTCAAGCGGTTCTCTATTTCTGTATCGAAAATAAAGGCAGCTAATGAAAAACGGAGCCTGTGTCACTAGCGGCGGTGTCTTCTAATTGTAAAGAAAATAGGGACACTAGACTGGGGACTTCGTACCTTGGATAAACGAGGAAAATACATTGATAGGTCCGGCGAGTCGGCGACCGCGCTTCCTGGGCACAGCACTGAAGAATTTACCCCTTGATACAGTTCAAAGGAAGTGGCCCATAAATCGTGTGTTTAGAGAGCCGGCACAGTGATTCCTTGACGTCAAGAGGCGTGGTGAGGGGATCCCGCTTAACCGAGCCTATTGGAACAACGGCCACAGCTAAGGTGCACATCAAACGCAAGGCTGAGTCAGATTGACGGAAACCCGTTGGCGTCGCACAATGAAAATGCCATTCTACACACACCCAAACGGAACACGCCACAGGTATGGATTCCCCGTACGGTGAATGAACAGAGGTCAACGCGTAGGATGAGTCGCCGGCTGACCTTTGGGCTCGCTTCTCTTGCTTGTAATCTCTATTTTCATATACAGATCGAGAGTTCTTTCTACAATACGTATATCCGTGCCGTGCATCGCCATGCAAAAAAAATTCATTCAATAAGTTTCCTCGTACTATCTACAGCCGTTCGTACCTAGTAACTTTAGAGAGAGATACCGAAGACCCCGCCGCGCGATCCAGCGCCATCGTGCCACAAATCCGACGTCTTCTTGCCGTTCTTCCACACCGTATAGCATTCCAACGAGTAATTCTTCCCCAAGTTGTTATCCCAATACTCGACGTCCCCGCGCTCCGGCACGACGTAGCGAACGGCGAACTGAACTTTCTGTCCAGCTTCGACGCTCGACGGCACGTCGATTTCGAAAGCGAATCGATCGGTCGCCGAACCGCCCGCCGTTCCGTAGCCGCCGACGTAACGAGCCGCCACGTCGCGATGCGTCGCCCAATTGTCGGCGCTCCAGCGAACGGTGACGCGTTTTTCGTACGCTACGTTCTTCACGCGCACCGTTCCGACGACGCGAAGACCTCGCACGGCGACGTTTTCGAGACAGACGTTGTTTTCCATTACCGATGCGTTGAAGTTGGCTCGGCTCGACGGCTGCTGACAAGCGAGAGATAACGACTTGCACAGGCGACCGTTTCCTCGATGGGGTCCCGTTTTGGGACTACTGCTCGCCGACGTCGCATCGTCGGGTTCCTTGATGTTGAATACGCGAACTTGAGCGAGAGCGAGACCGTGCGTGTCGGCGAAGCGGACTGTTTTTTTCGGCGATAGAGGACGATAGCCGACGCTTTTCGCTCGTACGAGACACGGTTTGTCGTCGTTATCGTCGTCGTCGTCGTCGTCGGAGCTCGTCGAGTCGACGAGACGACGGAAAGAGGACCAGCTCGGCGTTTTCAGTATTGTCTTCGGTTGGGGCTCGCGTACGAGCCCGTTTGCGAAAGCGAGAGGCGCAACCATAGCGCAAGACATCAGCGACGCGCTCGTATCGCCGTCGGCCAGATTCGTAGTGCTCCGCGTAGCACCCGACCACCGTCGAGCTGTGTGTGTACGATTCTGGTCTGCGACTTCCTGTTCGGACTGGTTTTGTTAGGACACCACCGGTGCACATGAGAGGGAGCTTAATTCGGTTTGCGGTCACGTGACTAACGATTGTGCCGACTGAATGGACGAATCACGCTGCATTTAGGATAGCTGCGCAAGCCTCGCTTCTACGGTTTCTTTAGAGGAAACGAATCAAGAGGAAAAGAGTCGGAAACGAAGAAGCGAGCGGCGCTGCGCACGCCCTGAGCGCGTGCATCACGTGCTGAAGGTCCGCTCAGAGCGTGATTGTCGAATTTGTTCCGGCGGGGTATCCCTGCTTCCGCGTGCTGCGTACAGTGTACCAGTGAATATCAAAACGATTGCACTATACGCTGTCACGTAGAGCATGACCGGTTACACCCACGTTCGTCTGGATATCGCCATGCATTCTAGATGAATTAATTAGCGTCATCAACATTATGTCACCTTCTCGTCTGTTCGGCTCTTCCAGTCGTCGTACGGTAGCACAATTGGACAGAGAGGCAAGCTCGCTTTCCACGTGTTTACGTCGTCGATTGCCTGCGGCTGCACGAAATTAAAACCGGACAATTCCGGACACTTATCTCGGACACCTGAGAAGGAAAAAGGGCGTGTCGAAGGTCGTCCTCTGCCACTTCCAAATCACGATCTGCAAAAAAGCAACGGGTTGTCGTCGTTATAGTGACGGTGGCAGACTCCAAAGACACCTTTGGTCCCGCAAATCCGAACGACGAGTTTGCGTCGTTTTGATCCCGCCGACGCGACGAGATCCTAATGAGACCGTGACGTAAGAGCGCGCTCAAAGAAAACAACCCTCCACGCACGTTGTAAAAGTGAACGACGTCGCCCAATTGCAGCGTCTTCAAAAAAGCGACTTCGACGTTGTCTTTATACAGAGAACCGTGAGTATACTGCACATATAAGCCACGACGCTCGATCACCTCGATCAAAATTGTACTGACGTGAAACGATCTCCGTCCAATATTTATTTGCCTCGCTCACCAGCTTCTTCGGCTTCACGAGACGTTTCGTCGCAAGCGCGTTCACCTGCTGACTAAACTCGCGCTCGGAAAGAGTCTCGAGTTCTCTCTGAATAAAAAAGGGGGAAAAAAAAAACCGATGCAGCTACTGTAGGTGTCGGGGACACGGTATCTTTTCTGTACCTGAACTCTACGAAGAAAAGCTTCGATTCGAGATTCGACGTAGAGCGGATCACGCAGCGATTGTATGAGAAACCGCAAACCCTATAATCAAAGTAGAAAATCGGAAACCAAACGCTATGCACAGTATACCTGACTTCCGTTGCATCTGCGAATGCCTGAATGAACGAGATATCCTAGACAGAAGGAATTAGCTACGTGATGCCGTGCGATCTCCTTTCCGCGTTTCGTGCCCAGTTGTTCCTGCGTTCGGAGAACGTTGAAGAACGACTCCTTGATCAGCTGATTGAACAACTCCAAAAGCATGTTCGATCGAGTCGACTGCATTTCAGTCTACAACACAACGATTACTGTACACACGTTAATTCGCTGCATGTGCCGTTCAAAACACCTGCAAAAACATCTCCACAGCGGAACTCGGGTGAACGTCGTTATCGGCACTAAAGACGAAATCGCTCTCTAAGGAGACGACTCTGATTATCTGCGGGACGTTTTTCTTCGACTATACTGTCGGGTAGCTGAACGGCGCGATGACGCGTGAGTTGCGACGGGAGAAGCGGCTTCGTAGTCGCGAACGTTTCTTCTGTTATGCTGCAGAGGTCCAACGCCTCGACTTTAGTCAGGTTGCCGTGGAAAAGAAGTTCGAAGTGAAGACGAGCGAGAAGCGTGGGAACAAAATTGACTACATCAGAAAATGCGACGCCTAAATGCGAGACAATGCTAAAAGCAATGTTAGTACTATTTCCCGTCTATTCTACCTTCTAAGCTGTCAGCCAGTTCTTCCTTTTTCCAAGCCTTTTCCTCCAGTAGAAATGTCGTGTAATAGACTGCGTGCTGATTGGGAGCTTCCGCCTTGAAATTCCTCAACGATCTTACATACTAAGCAGAACAGGTTACGCTAGGCAAAATGCATTGCTAGCTCACCATGTCCTTGATCTGAGGAAATCGCTTTTCGTCAACGCTAAAATCGACGGCCTTCTGCAGCACTTTACGAAGGAAAACCTTTTGTTTGTCACTATAGCCACGAACGCGCATCTAGGAGCCAACAATAGTAGAAAACCACGGTTTGGGTGTCTTTGTAGGGTACCTGTAGGCCGTAGAGCGTGCTTTCTATTTGATACTCGAGGCCGCTGATCTCCGCGGCGTACGAATACTCGTTTAACGAGTCTTTCAGCAGTTCCACGTACAGATGGGTCATCGTGCAGGACTTGGGATCTTGATAAGCAACGGGACTAAGAGTTGGGTATTAGGCAGAAAAAAATTTGTTGACGTATATAGACGCACCTCGTGATGTCTAGGTAAAGGCACGATTTCGGCAGAAAGAATTTGTCGTCCTGTTTATACCAAAGCCGAACAGAAGACGTCTCCTGGAGAAAGAATTAAAAAAAAAAAAAGCTTTGGTGCATCGACTCGCCTTGATCAGCGTTGGGAGTGAGGGAGAGCCCGACGCTCGGGGGAAAACGCTCAGATTCGTGGGAATAAATTCATTGACAGGAGGTAGATGAAGATCCGCGTTCAGCACGACGTTCTTCCAATTCTAAATAGAAGGCGTTGCTCCCCTCCCCAAAAAGAACACTAATATTGAAAAATTCGAATGCACCTGTATTACACAATCCTCTATTTTCTCCAGAGAATAGTCCGTTCCGTACCATCCTTCTTTCCTGTTCGTTTTGCCTTCGAATGTCTTTGAAACGACTCTAGTTCTGAGAAACACCAATCATTATATAAAGTTGTCTAACGAGGAGAATGCACTGTACCGAACAAAGTCGGGCTTCAAGTACGATAGCACGAGTTCGATCACTTTCGGTTTATAATCAGTCATAAAGTAATGTCCACACAACACCTCTTTTAGAGGAAATTCCTGCGACGAAAGAAATTGGATACCCTTATTGGATATGTAGAACTACTTTCTAACATGAAGATTTATTGCCGTTTCGTATGAAAATTGCATGGGATTTTCCTTGTCCTTGAACAAAAACTGAATCTTACTCAGTTCCTACAGAAAAAAATGTCAAGAGTGTTCCAAGGGAGAGGGGTGGGGGTCAGTACCGCGCATTCCCTATATATCCACTCTTGAATTGGCTGCGCTTGGAGCATGGCAATGTACTGGAAGACAACCGTTCCTATCTCGTGAATGTGATCTAAAATTTTGACGCTTTGCCTCCTATCTTGAAACGGAGTCCGATTATCTTACCAACGCCGTTTTCCGTCAAATCGACTTTGACTATGAAAAACGAAAATCCCTTCGCGCCTTGGGTTGGCCCGGCGACGAGCCTATTGCTCCACCCTTAG
Organism: Oscarella lobularis; assembly: GCF_947507565.1. NCBI lineage: Eukaryota > Metazoa > Porifera > Homoscleromorpha > Homosclerophorida > Oscarellidae > Oscarella > Oscarella lobularis. Next base: position 1,172,610 of record NC_089177.1, on the reverse strand, counting down.
AGAAAGATATTGAGAAAATATTTTTTGAGGGGAGAGGAGTTTCTCCCTCCTGACCCTTTGACTTCAAAAGTGAAAGGACGCTTCCAGGTCCTTCGTGACCGAGCAGGTGAGCCACGTAATGAGCTGGCTAATAAGCGGTTAGAATCATTGCACTTTCGCTCTCTATATCCCCGGGGGTCTCACGTTCGTTTTATAATATTGATGCAAATCGGGAATTGGAAACGTCATCTGAAACATTCGAACGTCTTTGACAGGGACGACCTGTTGATGAATCTAATCACGCGACAAATAAAAACGCGAGAAACACGACAGTGGATATAAAAGGCGACTTGGAGGTATTCAGACGTAAACGGATGATCGAGCCATTCGGGCACAACGACATTCTTGTCGACAACCGAAGTAAGGAGATCTCGAACTACTTTCGTTAGATCATCGAGAGATTCTACGTTAGGGAAGACTGAGAAAACGAAGGGAGATGGACTGCGCAGGGGGCCCGACCTCGAGCTACTACGACTAGCGCCATCGCGTTGGACGAAAAGAATCGCGAGTGATAGTCCAGTAGCGCTTTTCTGACGTCGATTCCTTTGGACGAGGGCTCAGTTTTGAGAGTCGATTTGTTTCCTTAGAAAGAAAGATTTTTTCGTGTACGTCGCCTTTCAGCCGTCGTTCCTTCTCACCTGTTCCGAATTTGCTATAGGGATGAGCGGGATTGCACGTGGCCTTGTCGAGCTGGTGCAAGCGCCAGCTGTCCGAGTTGAGATTCTTCACGTTTTCTACGCGGTCGGATGAAAACGCCTCGAGTGAGAGACAGTTTCATAAAGGCAAACCTGAATCAACTGCGTTCACTTCGCGATCCATAGCGTCGGCAGTAAAGAGAGGACAGAGAAAAAATTGAGCAAATCTAAGGACAAGAACTTCGTCATGTGAGAGAGTCTCCTTCCTGCTTTGATGTCAACCTGTCCAAAGCTTCGGCAAGGCATTCGTGGGAAACGTCGAAATAGAATGTCGTGTGTTCTGACGACGTGAACGCGTTCGACATCCCACCGTGTGACGTCAAAAACTGGGAAAAGGGGAACGTCATAACATGTCGAGGAGACAAATCAATCAATTGATTGTTATGTAAGTAAGAATAGGAGAGAGAGAGAGTAGGTTGGGCCTATGCTAAAAAATCACCTTGAGTCACCTTGATAATTGTATCAATAAACCAACGTGTCAAAAAGTAGGAGCTAATGAAGTGCCGGTTCCTGTGCTCTAGTTGTACAGCTACCTCTACCATACTCCAGGTTCCTATGCTCTACAGTTGCACTCGTACTCCAACAGACAAGTCCCGAGTATAAAACTATCGTATGAACGGAATTTATACGTAGTGTACCTCTGTGAAGTCGTTCTCCTTGGGATGCTGCGCAAGAAATGAATCGACTCGCTATACTCTGTCAAAATTATTTCTTCTCTAAAATACTTTTTCCGATCCAAGAAAGACCATGTGCTCGCAAAAGTGAGCCAATCCAGGAATTTCGATTGGATCGTTCATGTGACCTAAGATTCATTCGAAATCGTTTCCAAGTGCGTACGTTGGCTCAAATGCCGCGTACCGCTGTGCACGTCCATGGCCGCTGCCGCTTTATCCGTAGACGGATCGCTGACAAGGAGAACCTTTAGGTTGTTCTTGAGAACGAGGCCCCGATAGAGGGACCCGTCTTCGGGCGACTTGATAACGTCGTCGACAATTTCTTGAACGTCAAGCATTCGAGGAAGCCTTCAATTCGCGAGAATTGTGTAGTTTTACGCTGCTAGCGCGCGCTAGCTTCGACAATAAATGCCGAGAAATGAACGAAACGCCACATACCATACACCGTTTTATGCATAGAATGCAGTACAGACAGAACGTGAAGACAAAAGAATAAAAACTAGTGTCATTTACGCATTTATTTAGCTGCGGGCGGCAAATCGGTCTTCTTTCCGCCGGATAGGAGTTTTTTGACCGCGAACAATGTCAGAAACGTGCCGGAGTAAACGGCAAACACTACCTAAAAAAGCCAAAACATAACTCCCACAACTTCAAGCCAGCTCGGCGGTGAAAATTTTACGTTTCTGCGACCCTTGATTGAGGTGGTGTTAAACATAGTCGGAGCGGCAACCTCATTCATTTTCCTAGAGAGGAAGTTCAAGGTAACTGCGTCGAAGCTGTAGGTAGTCCGGGAGATGATTTATCTTCGTGCCCCGTATAAAAGCATGCAACACGACGAGGTTTCTCTTCGAAAACGACGACTTTTTCGACGTTTCGATAGCTTCCTTTCTAGCTCATCTGGCAAAACATCAAATACGGATTCTGCTCGTTTAAATCCAAGTGAGTGCGTCCTTCGCACACCGATTTCTTCATCGTCCGACTTTCTTTTGATCCGTAGAACGAGATCGACGACGTTCTGTCGCAATGAATACAATGTCACGGGACTCTGCTCAAGACAAGCTTGCCCACTGGCCAACGGACGATATGCGACCGTTAGAGAAGACAAAGGTTCCAAAGCTACTCTCCGTATTGTATATAAAAAATAACTGTTACTGTCAAGGCGTTTGTTATTTGTACATGAAAACTGTCGAAAGATCGCATTCTCCAGCTAAAATGTGGGAGAAAGTCAAGCTGTCGAAGAATTATCCTACAGCTTTGAAGCAGGTTGGTCAGGGAATTTTGATTTTGTATGGTTATCCCGCAATAAAAAATTACATCTACGTTAGCTTGAGTTTCCTATTGGCATGTGGTAGTTCTGTTTTATCGTTAGATTAATGAGCACCTGATGTATTGGCCCAAATTTTTGATCCACAAATGCAAGCAACGATTCACGAAAATCACTCAGGTACGTTTTCTATTGGTATGAGGGGAAAATGCGTTGTTTACTTGAGCCATTGCTGTGCAGTATCTCATTCGAATGAGAAAACTCACACTCAAATCACAGTACAGCGAGACCGTACCTTTCTTTTTGATCAACAACTCGATTTCTTATTTGTGGTTAGCAAGAAGCTCGTTCCTCTCAACAGAAAAGTGGAAAAACGAGAAGCTAGGCGAGAGGTGTGATACACTCCTTTGTCACAGAAACGCGCATTTCTTTACTTTGGAATAATGCTTCTAGAAAAAGGCTCTCGTTGCGGCTCACATTGATACGGCCATAGAAAAGGAATTGCTTGAGAGACTAAAAAAGGGAACGGTAGGTTTGGTCTATTGGATGTGGTATTACTTACCACCTGAGATTTGTAGTATGGAGATATTTACAATTTTCCCCAAGCAACTTTTGATAAAGTGATGGATCAGGAGGAAATTGAATCTGAAGGAGAAGAAGAAGAAGAAGAAGCCGAGGTAGATGACGTCAAATTCCGTCTAGCCGTTGTATCAGACTCCTTTTAAGACTGAGGAAGACGAGGAAATAGAATTTGTGGCGGAAGAGGATTTCGAAGAGAGCGACTTGAGCGACATTGAGGAAGATCGCGATGAGGAGGAAGAGGAAGAGGAAGAGGAAGAGGAGGAAAAAGACAACGCCGTGGGAAGTTCGTCAAAACGAAAATCAAGAGGAAAACGCTTAGAGATAGAATACGAGGACCTGCGGCAGAGCGATAAAAAACGAGCTAAAATTGCACCACAAGATTTTTAGTTATCTACCTGATAATAGAAAATTTAATCAAGCGTTGATTGAGCTAGTTCGTCCAATTCGCGAATTTCTCTAGGACCCTGAGTCGTTAATTGATCGCTGAGCTGCCACACTTTGACAGTGCCATTCCCATCACCGCTGGCCAAAACATTGAGACTACAAACGCAAGTCAAAAATTCGACTCCCCAGTAATCCATCCTCAACGATTACCGTTTATTATTGAACTCCATCGCATAGACGGGTTTCCCGTGGTCCAATGTGACGACCGGCGCTATTCGACTCGCCTTGAGATCGCAAACGAGAACGTGCCCGTCGCTGGTCGCCGCGCCGAAGACGAGCGGTCGCACGGGCGACCACTGCGTCTTGAACACGTAGCCGGGACCCGGTTCGACGGTGAGAATCGGTTTCGATTGGAGCATGTTGTAGAGACGAATTGTCGCGTCCGTGCCCGACGTTAGGAGAAGATTGCGATGGAAGGGAGAGCAGCTCGCGCTGTAGACGGGACCGTGGTGAGGAGTAAACGAAAAGGTGATGGGAGACGAACGGGGAAGGGTCGAATCGTCTAAAGAAGAAAAAGGTCACAGGTAACGACTAGTTGCCTTAGCATTTCTTTCACCTTGGGGGTTTTCTTCCAGTGAGCATTTGAAGACGCCGCCGCCTTCCGTGCCGGCGACAAATAGGCTTCTGTTCTCGTGTGAGAATGCTAGAGCCGTTGCTTTGCAGAGAAACGACTGACTGATGTTTTTTTGCTGAGTTGAGTGAGATGTACTATACCTCCCATTGGAGTGTCGCCTCTCGCTTTGCTAATTCTTAACCGACGCGGAACGCTCTGCGTCAACAAGACGTAACTAGAAGAAAATGCAAAAACACTGAGAGTGACCCATGGAAAGTACGCCATTTATTTACCTGTCGACCAGTTTGAGTTTGGACGCTCTCGGAACGATGTCCCATACGAGTATGCGTCCGTCACTACCGGCACTAACGAGCTATTAATTAAGATACCCGGCAATTTCTCGTGTAAGATCTCAAAGGGCATTTCCTTTACATAGTATTTCGGTTTGTCTGGTTCTCCCTTCGTGTACGGATCAGGAATCCACTTAATCTAAAGCAACTGCGCGTGACGAGTATAACAAAGTGCGCCTCTACTCTACCTGCAACACGGGCTCCTTATGAGACTCGTCCCCTATGCCAGACGATGCTACAACGGGTTCCTCTTCGCGACTAGTATCCCACACTATGACCTCTCCTAAAGAGACGTTTTGGATCTCGGGACTAAACCTCTGTCTTCGACCAAAATACCGCTTAACGTTCCGCCTGCTATGAGTGAAGGCAAGTGCGGGTGAAACGCAATACTCATGGGACTCGTCTGTAAAAACCAAACGGCTTTTAGAGACAATTCTCTCTCTCTCTCTCTGTCCTTTTACGTTTAGCTCAATTGAAACGTCTGCTTTCGTTGAATTGACTACGCGTCTGTCGACGTTCCAAGTGCAAACGAACGACTAAAGGTTTTCTTTTTGATTATAAAAACGGTCTCTTCTGTTCACTTAGTTACCTTGTGTGAAGACGACGTCTCGCGATCAAATCTTCCATATGCTACTCCGACGACGCTTCCTGTCGAGTTCCACGACAAATCAGTGCATTCCAACTAAATGGTTGTGCATAATATACGTAGTGTGATTAGCAAATCACGTTTTCTACTTCGTCTGCTGGCAAATGGTTAAGTGTGTGAAGGCAACTGACACTTGTCAACTGATCCGACCAAACCACATCATAACCTATATAATCAACTATTAATTAAACCCTGTACTTTCATGATCTCGATCATGTACGCGCTGAAATAATTTTTTAGTTGCTACAAACCCTTAATTAACGCTATCCAATGATAATGCATAAGGGTCCAAAATTTTGTGAAGTCTGACAATATTTTTACCGTCGAATGCACGGCTGTGCAGATTCTTTTCCAATTGAAACGAAACTTCAGGTTCAACCCGAATTAAAAAATCCAAGAGCTCCTAACAAAGAAATTAAGTACGGTAAAAATTTTTTTTTATGGCCGTTCGCCCCCACTTGAGAGTCGTTCTGCGAAGCTGCGACGAAACGTCGCCAGTCGTCACCGTCGCCTTTCTCCTCCGTCTGCACTTCGATTTCCGATCGGACGACTGTCTGACTCTGTTTCTCGTTCGTGATAATCTGACTCGTTTGGGCGGACGACTCTTTCACGGCCCTTCGAGGCGGTCAATTTTAAGTCGAACGACATTTCCAAACAAGTGGCGGCGTACCGATGCTTCTGCCAGCACGAATCGAAGCCAACTGAATCGATGGTCGCGTCCGCAAACAAATCCATAGCCGGGCTCTACGACTCCACGAGTTTCCCGACTGCGAACGATGTTGTGGGGCGAAATTCCCACCGAAAGATCGATACCCCAAGTCGAAATTCCCGAACCGACGCCGTCCGACTTCATCCAGCCAAGAATGAAGGCCGGACCGTCCGCGTCCACTCGAACGCGACCCGCCGCGGAAAAGTGAGCCGAAAATCGCAGCCTACGACGTCAGAATTTACGAGCAATTGCACTAGATCTCGGCTTTGCTATCCGTTGAATAAGAGAGGAGAGAATCTGTGCCTGCACAACGTCGAGATGATAAGCCACATTCGTCTGATGCGCAACATCGTCGCCCAAGCCCAAAGCAAGCAGAAACTATTGGCAAGGAGGAGGAGGAGGAGGAGGAGGAAGCAGTGGCGTATACCGTATAGTATAAGATTTGTTAGGTCTTAGCTTTAGAGGAATTTTTAGTGTAGCAGACTAACCTATTGCATGTAGAGGGTCAAATTTGTTGGCCTTGGATACGCCACTGCATGGGGGGCGAGGGAGTTGTTTTTTTTATTGCTTACCGTGCTATTGATACGTAGAAGACGGAACGCGTCGGGGCTGCGGATAATTTGCTGTTGCCAAAGAGATGTCCCAATCCGCCGCATCGCTTTTTCAAAGGGAAATTGCCACGCGGCGAATTTTTGCATTTGGGAATGAGACGCGACGATGAAGACGACGGAGACGCTGGCGGCGAAGCCCGGTATCATTATGCATACAGTATGCATTCAGGGTAGATATAAAACATGTACGCTGACCACCTGTCTAATAGTAAAGGAACTGTCATTATGTACTGGATTAGCTGTAGCGCATATTATTATTATTGGACGTAGTGCATATTATTATTGGCCTTGTTCAAGTGTATAGTCCGTAAGGCGGCCACGAATTTCTGGCGCAATCGAACAATTTCAGTCATAACTACCAGCCTTATCTGACTTCTTTCTTTGTGATATCACAGTGATTTGCAAAGAGAAGTTGACCCGTCCTCTGTGCGAAAACTGATGAAGAAAGGCGTTGAAGCAACTGTCGCTCACGCTGGCTACGACAGTCTGTACCTCCCCTCTCTCTATATATATATATTCCATACCTCTATTCTCTCTCTCAGCTGCCCATGATTCTTGCATCGAAATTCTAACCGACGTGCTCGGAGACAATTTGACGAAGATGTGTGAACTCTTGGGTGCCTATCGCGACGACGAGCGACTTCACGGCTCGTCAGGCTATCCTGTGAGATCCGTTCTGTTTTGCCCTCTTAGCAATCGTTCCAATTGGACTGTAGGATTGCATGGAAAAGATGTTGCGAGCCATTGGGCTTGACGGCGTCGAAGCGTTGCAAAAATTTTGGAATGAAAACGTGTGGGAATTCGGAATCCGACTCGAGAAAACGGCCGAGTCGCTCGAAAGAGATTTTTACGTTGCAAAGAACGCATGCAGGGAAATAAAACAGGAAGGGTGAAAGAGACTTTTGATGATGGGTGGTGGGTTTTGAGACTTTGTTTTCGTAGAAAGTTGCCTGATGAAAGTGCGGCTACCGATAGCGAAGTCGATCCCACGTCGCCGGGAGTTGCATTCACGTCTCATAGTGACTCTGACGTCAGCACGCCCGGCTCGTTTCTCTGCAGTCCATCTGCAGGAAAGTCAAAAAAATCAAAGGTCAAAGGAGGACCGGGTAAGACAAAGAGACCTAAATCCTCAACAACGTCATCGTCGTCATCTTCAAAAAGGTGAGGACGTCTCGTTTCTAATTAATTTATTACAAGCGGTTCTTTCGTACGTATGGCAGAAAAAAAGTTAGATAAATTACAGATTGAAAATAGAAGCGTTTCTCAAGCAAAGGCTTGGGGTTGTATGGCGTGTACGTATGACTGTATGTATATAACGTATAAATATTATTATTAAATAAGACGCTTTACGCATTGATTGCAAACGCGAACGGGACGATCATAGCCGAAATGAGGCAGCGAAGCGACGTTACTCGAACACGGAGCGCAGAAAATCTGAGCAAAGGAACGACGATTTAGTTACTCATTCAATCTCATTTTTTCTCTATCTCGCTCACTTTTCCGCAATTCCTGCAGTGGTGTCGTCTCCTGATCAACGTGAAGGCGACGCGACAGTCACTGCAGCCGACGCTCGTCTCGTCCGATAACCACACGGGCGGTTCCTGCACGGAAGCCCTCTCAGACACTTCATCATTACCGGCAGCTAGAACGAGACGAAAAAAAACCCGTAGACTTCGTGGTGGAGAAGCGTCGTGCCGTCTCCGTCTCTCTCACCTTTGTTTCGTTGTTTCAGCGTCTCCTCCTTGGGAGAATGAGGCGGCTCGTCTTCGCAATCGTCGCCATAGAGGTCTTCCTCCATCTCCTCCCCCGGCGACGCCTTCTCCTCCTTGGCTTCTCCGTCATTCGGTTGCCGTGGCACCGGCTCGTCGCAGACGGCGAAGACGCCTTTTAATATGAGACGCATGTCTCGCGCGCTGTTCGTCTGCAGTTGATCGGCGACGCCAGACACGGCGACGAATAGTCGATGCAATAGATCGCGGGAGTCGCGAAAGGCGTTGCGAGGATTCTTCGACTCCTTGTCGCCGTTGTTTTGACTCGTCGACGATTCTCGCTTCACTTTCGTCGGGCGGCCCTTGTCGTCGCGCTCGAGCGTGCCGAGGCCCTCGGAACTGCAAAGAGCCTTTTCCAATTCGGTCAACTCGTCTGACGTCAGACATCGGAGAAGTTCTCTGGAGATAAGCAAAACCGTAGGTGTTGAACCAAAAAAAAAGAAGATGTCCCCTCCTCCTATATCTGACCTGATTCGCGCGAGGAAACCCAATTGAAATTGAAAGCAGATCGGTATCTCGGACAGCTTTCGATCTAAATTGAGAGGACCGTCGGGAAAGACGACGAGACCACTGGAATAGAGAAAAAAAAAACAATTTCAACGTTGACGAAAAAATCAAATTTGCAGGACTCACCACACGACGGCGAGACGCGGTATGGCAAACATGAGCATGGGATCATAATAGTCGATCATGTCTTGATTCAGATAACCGAGTTTGATGGCCCTAAATATAACGTAGACAGTCAGTGGAACGTGACTCATCGTCCAGGATATTCCATTTCCTGCGCTCACCTTTGAGTGGATTCGCTGAACAAGACGATGCACTCCTGCAACTTTTCGTACTGTTCCGAGCTCAGACTGGCGCACATGCTGTCGATGTATTGCAATTCGTATTCGGCCCAATTGTGATCGAACCAACAGAGAACGTCCTTAGTCTGATCGGATAAAGTCGTCCTGCGTTAGTTTCCCTTTGTCTTTTTCGCTCTTTATTTACCTCTTTGGAATACCCCGTGACGTCATCGATGCTTTGTCGACGCAGGGCGCAACGTACGACGCCGATCGCGGCCAACGTGTGCTTCGCTAACGAGCGCAGCGTCAAGGATTCGACTTCGCGATTTACGATAATCTGCCCGCTGGCGAGAATCTAAAAGAAGACATCCTTTCATTCGGGACTTCTCTTCCGCTGCGACAAGCGAACGCACCTCGGCGCTGTGCCACAATCCGCCTAAATTCGAGCGCATAAGATCGATCCGACTCGATTCGACTCGCCAACGCTTACCGTTCAATGTATCCAAGTTGATTTCGTCGGGGTATTTAACGCGAAACGCCCGCGCGGCTCGTTCGCCTTCGGGCACCGCTTCTCGCACGCACTGCGCGATCAGATCCATAAGCGTTTGCTGGGCGGCGCGCACTTCACGTTGTAGTTCGCGCGTCTCGCTTATGTTTGCCGTGCCGCGTCGCTTGCTTCGCTGCAAATCGTCGACGAGACGCGAGAAATCGCGATCGGCGTAGTAAAACGCCGCGAGCGTGTGCGGATCCGATTTCTAAATAAAAAAATAAAATAATTTTGACTTGTGCATGCACATTTGGGTTGTCATAGATTTTGCGGTCGCGCGGAAGACTTCGCCGCCTATCTTGTGGTCTTGGGCATGAGGTATACGTCTTCCTGTCGGCGCCAGTTCGTAGCTTGGGTAACCAATTTTACACCAGACCGCGCCCTTTCGGAACTGCTACCACCCGGTGTACTGTGGTGTCTGAGTGTATAGTAGTTACGTGTGTAGGCACTAAGCGACCGCGGGGTTCGCACTGGGCCATCTGACGCTCGTGTATCGATGCGCAATAGCGTTTTGTCTAATTTTAAGTCTATGCGTAACGCTATACCTTTGGTTTGGAGAAGAGTTTGCGTAGGCTTTTGAGAAAGGATCGTCTCGTCGTTGTCGACATCGTCGTCATCATGATGATCGCCTTTATTGTCGACTGTCTTCGGTCCGATGCTTTTTCCCCAAGGACTGACAGTGATCTGCTCGCATCCGCTCCGCGGGTCCAGTTCTTATAGTTCAAGCGGAAGCGGAAGTGAGTACGTCGGTACGTGCGTCACAGTGACGTCAACGCGAAACCGCCAAAGAAACAGAGCGCAGGTGACATCGACCGAGCTGCGGACTCCACTGCATAACACTTCACAATCGAGCTTCCTCTTGCATATAAAACCAACCTGGTTATACACAAGAGCATACCTGTTCCCATCACCCACAAATAGCCTCGCCATCAATTAGACTCACATCCTTATTTTTAATAATCCACCTACAGAGTAAATCAGCTCCTGTGTTAGGAGACGCTCTCCTAACGTAAACGTAAAACACTTAGCTTCCGCGAGACGATACCCCCATCGCTCAACACAAAAGCAACCAAACGAGAGAAAGAGAGGAGTCAAAAGTCTGAATCAAGAGCGCTTCCCGATCAGGAGACGCTCGAAGAGAGCCTCCAATTCAAATCGTTCGGAGATTTGAAAGCGCCGCCGTCGCCTTCGCTCACGAAACGCTTTCGACCGCGCGACGGTATAGCGGCGGAAATCTCCCGCGACATGAAGCCGGCGTCGAAGCAGGCGATGACGAACTGCTCGAGAACGTGCTGGGCATTGGGCACGTCGAGACAGATGTCCGATAAATCGCCAAAAACGCGCAAAAATCCCTACGGGAGGCGGACCACCAGCGATTTGTTTATCCTATTCAAATGATTCGACTGACGAACTTACGCTTTTCATTTGGCCCGGCGTGACGACGTTGCTGTCGGTGAAAAACTTGAGAAGTCGTATCATCTTCTCGGCGCACGCTTTCGTGCCGCGTTCGAGAACGAGAACAACGGCCTCGTAGACGAGCTCGTGATGAAAGTGAGGCACGTCCAAGTCGAGAAGACACCTTTCGGCTTCCTTGAGGTCAGCTGACGACAGGAACTCCTCGAGCAGAAGCTTAATCTGAGAAAAATCAAATTTCTCTCGTGCGTACGTAGTAAGGGAAGGGTGAATGCGTACTCGATTCACGAGAACTTTGACGGGTCGGCGACCGCCGCCGACGCCCCAAACGTTATCGAGCCTCATCATGCCGTGACTCTTTTTGAGCAGAATGTTGGCATGCTTAAAGGCACTCCTGGAGAAAGAAAACAAATCGCTTGGCAATGGAAGCTAAACGTAGGAAAGGAAGCACTTGGCCAGCTCGGATCCGGTCTTGTGGTTGGTTACATAGACGGGCGGAAGGCAATCGTCTGCGACAGCGCGAGCAATAAAAGACCCCAAAACCTAAAAGAAAGAGTCGAAACTTTGAAATTTGACTTAGGCATTGAGGATGATTCAGAAAGTAACAGATACGAGACACCTCTTAGTCCTCAATTTTGAGCCCCAGTACTCTAAACACCTTATCGAGACGCCCATCGGCGCTTTCACTTACCTCTACTGCATCTGGTGTGTCCAAAACCAGATCCTCCAAATTAGAAACCAAGCAATCGAATCCTAAACGAAGAGCGCGCCACATAAATATTATCCTTTCGAGAAAACACAAATAACCTTTCATCATCTCATCAGCACCAATGTATTCCCCAAAGAGATCGGAGAGCATCCTGGACGTAAGTTCGCGATGATCAGCCTAGATAACATTGATAAAAAATCCCAAGAACGGGTTTCTCCAACCTTGTGCTCCATTGCTATGGAGACAGCGACACGGGGTACTTCGTATCGATGCGACCTGATATTGAGTTCTCTAAGGGACTCGGCCACTTCGTATATATCCCCGTGGTCATAATACTCCTAGGGGAAGGCGGGGAAGTGAAACGTCTAATTAGAGCACAATGCATTTTTTCCAATAGACAACACATCCTCACTTTCACAATCGGTTCCACGTATTTTTCCAGTTGGGCTTCGGTCAATTCCGGTTCAATTGTATCCATAACGTATGGATCCTTTTTTTAAAAAAAAATTTACATTTTTTTTCTTCGTTCGGCGTGATGACAAAAAAAAGGTTTTTCTTACGTCGTCCGAATCGTAATTCGGATCGCGCGAGTCCTTCGCCGGGCTGGCGTCCTCGTACGATTCCGTCGCCTTTCCCCACGTCCCCTTGCCTCCAGCGCCGCCTGCGAACGAGAATCGGTGTTCATCATTCAAAAAGCGTCACGCGACCCATGACGTCAATCCCTCGCTACGCCCCCTCTGGCTGGCTGCCAGTCTCTCGCCAACTAACACAATGGATCGTTCTCGAGTTTTTGCGCGATCGCGCTTGTCCGAAAAAGATCGCTCGTGCATGCACACCTACCTTTCTTCGGCTCTCCTCGCATTCCGCTTCGCGATTTGCGATCCTTGAACAGCTTTCCTTTGTACGGTCGAGCTTTGCTGCACTTCGAGGGCGGTCCTCGCTTGCTAGGCGAACCTGGCGGCAGAAAACCGTTCTTCGCTTCGATTTTTCTCGGCGACGATGGCTCTTTCGACGGACTGCGACTCAATTGTTCGATGAGCTGTTCGACTTCTTTGTCTTCGCTGCAGCTGCTACTGCCGGTGGGGGCGGCGGCCATTTCTCTTTCTTTGCGCTACGCTGAGCTGACCGTCAGCTCAGGCTGGGACAGGAAGGGGACTTGAGAGCGATACGACGGCGACGGGGGTACTCGGGCGGCTGCAGCACACGGACAGGGGACTGGCCGAGAAAGCGTTGGGGACGATTCTTACGGTGATTGGGATCACGTGAGCGCTGCCATCACTCTGGTTGGACGACGGAGCTGACCGAGTGACGTCAATCATTAGGCGACTGCGATATAAGAAGCTTCGTTAGAGAATGCGATATGCGAGCAAATTAAACTTTTCCATCGCGTCACGTGGAGATAATTTAAGCACTCCTGATTTTTGGCTGGAAAAATCATTAATCTCTAGTTCCAAATTTTTGGCTGCATCTTAATTCATAATAACTGCTATTTCACAGCAAGTTCACCCTGATTTTTATTTTTCAATTAATTGAGCACTTTTATAACGCGCGCTAGCCTCTAAATTTCCATGGCTGGAAGAGTCGATTTGAAGGTCGTTCTTCTCGGCAAGGAATATGGCGGCAAAACGAGTCTCGTAGAGCGCTACTTGCATGGCAAATTCGGTTCGATTCCATACCAAGCAGTAAGTACAATCGACCTCTATCGAAAACGCACCTTCAGCGACAGTGCTTTAGACGATTGGAGCCGCCTTTGGCGCCAAGACGGTCTCACTCCAAAACGGCTCGTCGCTTACACTAGGAATATGGGTATACTTCGCAGAGACAGGGAGAAACGAAGCTCTAACCACGCCTCCGCATTCCTTTCTGTGCAGGACACAGCGGGCGCCGAGCGCTACGAAGCAATGAGCAGGCTCTATTATCGCGGCGCCAAGGCGGCAGTCATTTGTTTCGGTAAGAACCGCATCGTTTTCGAGCCGTTCAAGACTTCCGGTTCGGTATGCACGTGCTTTTAGATCTGACCGACTCGTCGAGTTTCGAAAGGGCACGATTCTGGGTCAACGAATTGAAAGTGACCGAAGAGGTAAGGCACGACACTTTGACGTCGCTTTTCCAGTTGTCACGTGATCTGTTAGAACTGCAAGATCTTTCTTTGCGGGACGAAGTACGACTTGGTGCAGGAGAATCGCAAGGCGCGTAAAGTCGACGCAGTCGCTATTGAGAAATTCGCCGAAGGCAAGAATGCACTGTCAGTTTCACCTTATTTTATGAACATGGCATATGCATGTGACCTCATTTATTCTCTTTCCTAATTGAAATTCGTTTGTAGACTTAATTTTAAGCTTAAATCTTGTCTGAGTACAATTTTCCTTACTAGAAACGTCCGCCCCAATATGGGAAACGTCAGCAAAGACCGGACATCAAGTCGACGAGCTATTCGCCAACATCGCCGAGGCTTTCAGTGAGAACATCACACCAACTATGGACCAGAAAGATCCAGGTACAGTAGCAGCCTTGCAGCCTGACTTGCATCTCCTACACAAAGCCTTATATGCAGCTACGTTCAGCCGTGAAACAATAGACATCAGCGCCTCGCCTAAAAGAGCAACAGGCAGCAAATCCAAACCGAAGTGCTGTGCCACGTAATTAATTAATTACTCTTGCTGTTTGCATATGTATGATAAAAGCAAAAAGAATGCCTAAACTTGCGTGAAGTAATGTACTTATTACGGATTTCCTGGATGAAATCGGATGATCTTGGATTCGTTGAGTGCCGTTCGAACGTTCTCCTCGATGTCGGCGTCGTGTACATGCGTTCGACGAAAAGGATCAACGCCTGTCCTCTCACGCTTATCGTAGTAGTGATCCCAGTTGCCGTATTTGTTCCGACCGAAGCCAAACACATCAACCTAGAAAACGTATTTCGTCCCAATCTCATTTCGATCAACTAATTAATGAACGAAAGTGAGGCTTTGTTACTTGTTAGTATATAAATTAATAAATTGAAAATCATTGTACTAAATGTTGGCTTGCAATAGACTTTGTGAAGGGACTTGATAATGTATATTATGAGCGAACTTGCCTCGTTGCACACGTGGAGCGCCCATATAAGCGCCAGACCGCCAGCTGAAGTCCACCGACCTTTTCCTTCAAACCATGTCTTTGACACGTAGTGAATAAATTCCGGATGAATGACCATTCCCTTGCGAATAGCACAAACGTAAATAAGACCAACCTCTTGAAAGCAGATACTCACGTTTGAAGCGTCGGTGTTCACGTGAGTTGGAACCCTCGTCCAACCTCTAGACATCCAAGAAGTTTCCCAATTCTCTAAACACACCCTCACCCCCTCACCTTGATATATGATGCGTTGAAAAAACGCTTCTCAACCACTCAATGTCCAAAACCTTAAACGGAAACAGCACCAGCTTTCCTTCTCCTCCATAACTGAGAGCACTCTCCGGATAGACGAGATGATATGTCGTCTTTGTTCCGACGTCATTCTCATATCCCTTTATAGGAGCCGAGTTCATTCGTATGACAGCGTCAAAGGAGTCGATCTCTTTGCCGTGGCCAGCGCCTCGCAGGTTTCCAGCTGTTCCGACCACGGCGCACCTTCGACACGAAATCGAAGGCAAAAAGGGATCGGCACCGGGAATAACGGTGAACAAATCGTTGGCCAATTCGGTAAAATCGCGATCGCTTTTGAACGGTTGCAAGTGCTAATTAATTAATTAATGACGTCAAAAATCGATTTTTTGTGTCGCTTTATTTCCTACCCTCCACCAATTTCCGATCTTCGGATCGAGAGTTTTCGTATTCTCCGTCAACATCACTTTCACGTCCGAATGGTATTTCGACCTGATGACCGGCGGGAGATTGGGATCGGCGAGCAGTGCGCCGATGTCGCGGCACTTCAATGGAGTGGGCTTCGCTGCGACTCGTGTCGTTGGAGGACGAGGTGGTGGCCGTGGGGCCCCTTTCAGCGTTGGTGGTGGCCGTGGGGCCCCTTTCACCGTTGGTGGTGGCCGTGGGGCTCCTTTCACCGTTGGTGGTGGCCGTGGGGCCCCTTTCACCGTCGGTGGTGACCGTGGGGCCCCTTTCAGCGTTGGTTTAGGCGGAGGAACACGAACTGTCGACTTCACTAGATGGAATCCTACACTGATGGTCGTGACTATGAGGACAACATAGAAAACGCGCGTACGACGACGATACGCATCTTGAAGCATTGAAGCACGGACTGCACGCGCGAGAGAACCACTGCTGCGCGCGCGCGTTATTTCGCGTCCCGCTCCCGCTCCCGCGACAGCTCTGGGGAGCTGCTCTGGGGCGCCGTTACGAAGCTGCCTAAAATCATCAGATGATTAATTAAAATCCATTTGCATTCCACATAATTATTAAAATAAAGATCCAGGTACAGTAGCAGCCTTGCAGATTCAGGTACCGTAGTAGCCTTGCAGCCTGACTTGCATCTCCTGTATACACAAAGCCCTCTATGAAGCTACTACCTACATTCAGCCGAGAAACGATAGATATCAGCGCCTCGCCTAAAAGAACAACAGGCAGCAAATCAAACCCGAAGTGCTGTACGTAAGAAATTACTCTTGCTGTTTCTACATACAGTATACACGTATGATCTGTATATGATAAAAGTGAAACGAATGTCTAAACTTGCGCGCAGTAATGTACTTATTACGGATTTCCTGGATGAAATCGAATGATCTTCGCTTTGTCGAGTGCCGTTCGAACTTTCTCTTCAATGTCGGCGTCATGTACATGCGTTTTACGAAAGGGATCAACTCCTGTCCTCTCATGCTTATCGTAGTAGTGATCCCAGTTGCCGTACTTGTTTCGACCGAAGCCAAACACATCAACCTAAGAAACCAATCTCTTTTCAATTAAATAATTAATGATAACGAAGTGAACTTTGTTACTTGTTAGTATATAGATTAATAAATTGAGTAATTCTAAATAAAGCACTGTCTATTTGCATGCAAATCATTGTGCCAAACGTTAGACTTTGGAGGGATAATGTGTGTTCTGAGTAAACTTGCCTCATTGCAAATATGGAGCGCCCATACAAGCGCCAGACCGCCAGCTGAAGTCCACCGACCTTTTCCTTCAAACCATGTCTTTGACACGTAGTGAATAAATTCCGGATGAATGACCATTCCCTTGCGAATAGCACAAACGTAAATAAGAAAAACCTCTTGAAAGAAGATACTCACGTTTGAAGCGTCGGTGTTAACGCGAGTCGGAACCCTCATCCAAGTTCTAGACATCCAAGAAGAAATTTCCCAATTCTCTAAACATACCCCCACCCCTCCTCACTTTGATATATGATGCGTTGAAAAAACGCTTTTCAGCCACTCGACGTCCAAAACTTTAAACGGAAACAGCACCAGCTTTCCTTCTCCGTCGTAATTGTGAGCACTCTCCGGATAGACGAGATGATGTGTAGTCTTTGTTCCGACGTCATTCTCATATCCCTTTGTGGGAGCCGTGTTCATTCGTATGACAACGTCGAAAGAGTCAATCTCTTTGCCGTGGCCAGCACCTCGCAGGTTTCCCGCCGTTCCGACCACGGCGCACCTTTGACACGAAGTCGAAGGCGAAAAAGGATCGGCACTGGGAATGACGGTGAACAAATCGTTGGCCAATTCGGTGAAATCCCGATCGTTTTTGAACGGTTGCAAGTGCTAATTAATTAATTAATGACGTCAAAAATCGAATTTTTTGTGTCGCTCATTCCTACCCTCCACCAATTTCCGATGTTCGGATCGAGAGTTTTCGTTTTGTCCGTCAACATCACTTTCACGTCGGAATGGTATTTCGACTTGATGATGGGCGGGAGATTGGGATCGGCGAGCAGTGAGCCGATGTTGCGGCATTTCGATGGCGTGGGCTTCGCTGCGACTCGTCGCGTTGGACGAGGTGGTGGGGCCCCTTTCGGCGTTGGCTTAGGAGGAGGAACACGAACTGTCGACTTCACTAGTTTTGCCGTGATAACTCCGTTTGAGACGTCTTCTTGTCTCATTTTATCGGGCTTTGATTCGGTGGCCTTCTCGCTTGGTTGGAATCGCTCGGACGAGTTGGTTCTCAGATAGAATATTACACTGATGGTTGTGACTATGAGGACAGCATAGAGAACGAGAGTACGACGAGGATACAACATGTCTGAAGTGTGTACTAGTGCGTACCACTGCGTAAAATGATTAGCTAATCTTATTAAAACCCATTTTCCATTTGCATTTCCACATAATCAAAATAAATTTGTCTCATTGCTGTTAGTTTATTATAAAGATGACAAGCCCGGTTTACCGTTGTTCAAACAGCTGCTTTGGTATCCCATTCAAGGCCTCAGACAACGATGCGATAATGCTTACAGCTAGACCTTGATCTTCTCTGCCTGGAAGCAGTTGATGAAATCCTTTGAAATAGTCTGAAAAACCCGCGCCCGAGCCATCAGAATCATTCTCTCCACTATATCGAAGTTCTTCCAGATAGGAATGCTTTCTTCTCACCGTTTCTCTAACCTGAAGAAACACCTCGGGTAGACAAATGCTTTAGTATTCCTAAACCGAACAATAACTCACGATGCAATAGAGATCGCGAACTAGCGAAGCCAATCTTTTCTCCGATTCAAGAAGTGCTGTCATGACGAAGAGGTTTTCTGAACTGCAAGTTTCTCTCTCGACCACCGATCGTACAAGTTTTGGATATGCTATGTAAAACTTCACGGCTGTCAAGTAAGCAATCCAAGTAGTTATATTCTCCTAAAGTAAAAAAATTCATCGTCGCATAGATTTATTCGATAATTATTTCATTACATCAGATCGTGGACTAAAGTAGTTGGGTGGATAACCCTTGATATCGTTATCTTTACAGAATGTCTTGTTGAATAACCCACAAGCTTGATTCTGTACAACACAATCGTATCAGCGCACTCATCCTCTCATGGTACTAGTAGCCCTTACGTATTTGGTACAAAGGCTGTACACAGTACGCCCCAATCTTGTGATCCTTTGGCCTAAATTGCTGTACGAACGACATTGTTCGTTCACGATTATTCCCAGCAAGCTTGCCATTCCTTCGTCGATTGTCGAATCTATCCCTTCCACAAACTTCACGCCGTCACTCGACGGCGGCGGCGGCGGCTTGCATAATAGAGATGAATTTGCTGGTATTCCGGCACAAAGACCGACGAGAAAAATACCCAAAAATAGGATCTGTTTCATGCCCAACTCTTCTCAAAGTCTTGCAGTGATGACTATCGAGCTGCTAGACAGCCCTTATATACAAGAGTGCCCAACAGGAAAAAAGATCAGTAAAATACCCAGTGAGCTCACTAATCTACCAAACGGAAACGCGAACTAGGCAAAACCTTGTCCCAGGTGGGTGCAAGTACAAGGGGAACAAGTACCGGCCAATTGCCACTCACTGCGTAAGCAATGCAGTGAAAGGACAAGTGGAACCTGGGGGCGAACATTCCCATGGAAACCAAATTCAGTGTTGTAAGGGATTTTTGCATCTCTGGTTAGCTTCTATTGGACAGCGACAGATTTCCCAAGACCAGCACTTTGTCATGCCAAATAAATTAATATCCTCAAGGATTGCGACCTAATTACTCAACCATACACTAGTCCCCACGAGGCTCCACAAGACCCCACGACAGCACGCCCTGCTGCAAGTTTATATTTAGCTATAGCACATTGCACGTTTCCCATCATGATCCTGTAGTCTACCGGATAACGTGCACAGCAATCTTAGCCAGAGCATTGGCTACAATCATATCGAGGGGATCCATTAGCCCTCTTTGTATCCACTTAGGCACGGTAGTGCGAGCCTGCTTGAAGCCGAGCATCTCGAGCAGCCAATTGACGTGAGGATTAACGTGCCCTCCACCCGCCCCGCCCCACATCACTAACTTTATGAGAGGATCGACGTGCCAGCGAACAGAACGAAATTCGCGAATTCGACGTCGACGAGAATCGGCCGAAGGAGTCGCCGAGTCCGATTCCAACCGCGTTCGTATACTAGCAGAACTTTTGAGATCTGAATACAGAACTGAAAACGAGAAGAAAGACAATTTAAAAAATTTATTTCTTACCTGCCGCTCCGGCAATGTACGACTTTATTAGATCTTGAAGAAAGAGATAGCGTTCAATGACGGTAGTGACGGCAATGCTGCCGGTAAAAGACGTCGTCAAATCGCTGTAAACGAGCGGGAACTGCTCCGGCGGCTTTTGTCGACGTTCGAGACCGGGAGGCCAATAGTGAGTCGTGCGCAAGTTGAGCGCGAACGCCGGAAAGGCAAGCGTCTTGAACGATTCCTTGCCATCGAAGCCGATTCCGCCCGACTCGAGACGGCACAGAAAGCGAAGCCAAGCGTCGACTGAACTTTTCGTTGTGACGGGAAGTACGTTGCGGCGACGCACTTTCTGTACCGTGAGAAATTCCGTCGTCGCCGTCGCGCCCTCGGTGCCGGCACCGAGCGTCACGTGGAGGCGTTGGCGCGAGGCGAATTGCGGAACGAGAATAGCCGAGCGCTTACGTTCGGCCAACTCCATGGCGTCGTCTTCGAAAAGCGCCAACGTCTCGTAGGCGGCCGTCAATTTTTCGAAGATGAACAGCGCCCAGACGGCGTCTCGAAATCCGCTGCCGTGCAAACAGGCCAAAGCGAAACGATTGCCACGGAGAGTCAGAGCGCCGGCGAGACGAGGACTGTGCGAAGCGTCCAATTCCAAAAAGTCGAGAAGATCCGACCAGACTTTAGTTACCCATTTCCAATGATAACTGTCGAGATAATCTAAACAAGAGATGCAGTCAAGACTTTCGGCGCGTCTTTAGTTTATTTACCCGTTTCGTCTTCGGATAGTTTCGTCGTTTCTTCCTCTTGTCGACGACGAAGCGTGTGTCGTCGAGCGGGCGACAGAAAGTCGCCGAGAGCTCGCTGCGTGCTCCTGCGTTGATGTCTGATGAAATCTTCGATGCGTCGCAGGGAGTCGGCAATCGACGGCGCCGTGTTGTTCGTCACGGCTAATTCTAGCTCGTTCCAACCGACTTCGCCTTCCAAAATCAGATGACAGGCGTCTGAGAAGAGATTAACTGCTGCGAGTGCGAGCGTACGCGGTTTTTTTTCCTTTTTACCGTCGGCTGGCATCGATTCCCATCGGTCTTTCGCCGTCATGCAAATGTCGGTGAGCCTTGCCATGAGAAACGGCGTGCTGAGACGTTCCAATCGCACCGACGCTTCGCCCAAGAACAGTCGAATTCGCTGGAGAGGATCGCACCCTTCGCCTCTCACAAAACCAACTGCATAATAAATAGCAAATTTCTTTTTTCCTATCACACGTTGCCTCGCGCTCTTGCCTTCGCCTTCTAAGTTTCGCAGCGACGGGCAGCCGCCAATCGCTCCCGCGACGGAGTTGACGTCCATCGCTTCCAAATTCAGCCTCGAGCGCAGGCTCCGACGGCGTTTATAGTCGACTGATATGCCGCCGTTCAACTGCATTCGAGCAGTTTCGAGTCTTTAAGAATATGAGAATGCAATGCAGCTTTGGGATGGAATTAGTCTGGGGCCCCCTTCGTGACTATATAATTAAATTAAAGTGTATGTTTTAACGTAATTAGCCGCGCATTCTTAGATAACTACAGTTTGGCGTAAAGACGTGCGAGAGGATCACTCACTTCGTTTTTCCCAACAGTTGACCGACGTACGCTTCAAAGTAAAGCGATGAAACGACGACAGAAAACCCAATCGTAGACTGCCACGGACGATCGGTAGAGTCACCGGCTAAAAAAACAAAACAAATTAACGCAGAAAGATAAAAAAAGACGTTTCTCAAACGATGAATTTTCGAAGGCTCCTTCCTGCCGCCGCTGCCGTTGCGTTTTCGTCCGTAAAGTAGCTGATCGATCAGGCTAGAGTGAGACCAAGCCGACATGAATCCGTAGACGTCCGGCATTCGTCTCATATCCAGTAGAAAGTCCAACGTGTCAACGTCGGCGAGAGCTACAGTGAGAACAACCAACTAATACGAACTCGTTTAGAAGTCGTTTTCGGTTCTCACCTGAAACGCTAACAGTCGAAATTCTACCAACTTCGTCCGGAAACCTCAACTCGTTGGCGAAGTGCGACTCTTCGCAGCTCTTATGACGAGCCAAATTCAACTTGAGACTTTTCATTCGCACGTGAATCAAATGCTTCAGATTTCCCCCCAACGATTCGGCGCCGCGAGGTTTCAAACCGGGAGTGCCGGAGCCGCCTCCGCTCGTCCCGCCGTCGCCTCCCAACATCGATTCTTTCAACGGATGCAAAAGCATGACGGCGAAGTCGGACAGGTGCCCGACGAGACTCACACCGCGACGCACAGTGGACTGCGGCTTCAAAGGCGACTCGCTTCTCGAACGAACGCCGCCGCCGCCGGATCCGTCACTTCGCTTTCGCAAGAGTGCGACCGAAGAACCAGCTCGAACGTCGTCCTGCGTTATGGACGAACAGACGAGCCGAATAGCGGGCAATTTGACGACGCACTCCAAATTCGACACGGGACTTCCGCTCAGTCGAATTCGATGCGGATCGACGTTGATGACGACGGTGAGATCGATTGGAAACGAGACGACGTACTGCGACGACGACGCGCCGGAATTCGAAACCGAGGACAGTCCCGATCGAACGGACTTGACGTCGCCAATCGGTTCCGGCGACGCGGACTCCGCCGCCGCCGCCGTTTCCTTTGTCTCTTCGAACTGAATAGGCTCGAGAGCCGTCTCGACGAATTTCAACAACGACGATCGAACGACAAATTCCGGCATCGATTTCATGACGAGTTTTGCGTACGCCTTACCGCGTCGCTTCAGCGAAGAAGCGACGTTTCGTCTCGCGGACTCTCGCTTCAATGAGCCGAACGACGACGATAAAACGACACCGTCGCCGCCGCCGCAGCTCTCCGCGTGATAGTGAAGTTGAATCGAAATAGCCGGCAACGGCAATTTAATCGACTCCGTCTTCATCGACTCGGTCTCGGCGGCGGTGAGTCGACGACGCAGCAAAAAACTTCCCGACGATCCGCTCGAAACGCTGAAGTTCGACGGACGTTCGGCGACGCGAGCGCGACGAAGAAGAAAGATTCGCTGATCGTCGCCGAGTTTCGATCCGTTGACGGGAACGAGAATGCATAGGCCTGAAGAAATGCCGATTTGCACGTCTAACTTGAAGGCGAGCCACTCCGGCTGCGACGTCATCGTTCCGGACGAACTCGGTAGGGAATGCTGCGACGCGTATTGCGTTTTCGGCGCCGTCGACGAGTCCGTTTCGTCGTCGCCGATTGTCATCCTGCTTCCCGACTCTTCCGCTATGTTGAAGATGGGTGGCGGCGATAGGTGGCGTGCGATTACGCGCTGCTTTTTCTCCGTCGTCGTCACCGCTTCGCCGTCGGACGGCCGTTTTTTCGTCAAAGCGATGTTCCAGTCGTCCGTTATGACGATTCCCGCTGACGACGGCGGTTTCGACAGTTCGGTCGTTTCCTTGTGCTTTCGTCGAGTCTCCAACGATTCCTCGACTTCCTTGACGACTCGCTCTTGACGCTCTCTCGTCTCGGCGTCGATTCCTCGCGTGATCATGTCTTCGAGACACTGGGTTTCGGCTCTGAGCACTCTCTGCAGAGCGGTGACGTCGAAACCGCTGCTAAACGACGATTGTCGCCTGTGATAGCTGCCTCTCGCTCGGCGAACGGAATCAAAGCGAAGAGGGGTGGCCGGCGGTGTCGTTCGAGTCGGAGTCGGTGGCACGGTGTGAAACGACGGTAATTGAGTGAACGGACTCGCCGCTTCGTCGTCGTCCTCTTGAACGTTTTCTGTGTCGTCGTCACTGTCGTCGTCGTCGTCGTTGCCATCGTCGTCGTCGTCGACTTCGCTCGCCGCCAGCGCCGTCAGGCTACGCGCAATGCGAAAGACGTACTGGCCGATTCGAGAGTCGGCAGTGACGACGAGACCGATCATGTCAAATGTTCCAGACACGTCTATTTGACCTTCTTCTTGGGACTCTGCACACAACCGTTGTCGAGTAAGAGAAAAAACGTATAACTGTCGTACCTTCTGGAGCTTTTCTCAAATCCAAATGCAGCTTGTATGATCCTTTCGGCACTCGTCCTGCAGACTAAATTCGAATCGCTGCTGCGTGAACAATTGAGTACTCACCGCAGTTGAGGTGAAGATCGTCGTCCGGTGATACCCAGGTTTGCTCGTCGCTGTCAAACTTCTCGTCTAATCGCACGGCGAATGTAGAAAATTCTCCCATGCTGACAGTCGGTTGAACCGAAGTGCCCAATAGTACTGCAAGATGCGCTTCTCTAACCGTCAGAATCAGAAACAAATCTAGTGCATTGAATATGAGCGGCGCGGCATCATCTGATGTAGGTATCTTTACCTGCTCCAGAGAGGTCTGACTCATAGCCAATCTAGAAACGACAGTCTTTCGCAGTTACGAAAAAATTTAAAACGGTTGCCTACTGTATCTGGATTGATAATGGGGAAGCAGGCACCAAAGTCGACTAATTGCACTTTTAGCAATCGCGAATTTTTGAGCGACGACGCACTCTTTGAAGTTCTGGCTTGGAACTGACGTTGTATAACAGATTGAAACTAGACGAACAAACATGGATACGTAATTTTTGTAGAAGAAAGAGACATTACTTCGTGCATTTCATTAGAAACTTCTTTCTGGTGCTCCAAAATATAGTCAAAGGCTTCCTTGTATTTTAGCCAAACAAGAATGGCTAGAGAACACAACTGAGAAGCGTCAAGGTATCATTGCATTGTAGCGTACCTTTGTCAAAGGCAAGCGGTTGCACGAAAAAATGCGGACGACGAAACGTGAGAAAAACAGTTTGCCCTTCCGCTCCCGATTCTCCCGCGCGTCCGCTTTCTCCCGTTTGACTGCTGAAACTCGCCGTCGTTTTGAAGTAGGCCAAAGGAGGATTCAATTCTTCACTATCCCGATCGACAACGAACTGAAACGCGCGTACTGTAGAAAGAAAAAACAGCCCAGAGAAGATACCACCCTACCTGCGACATACTCTCCAAAGAGAGCGTCAAATTTAAATGCGCTTCGCTTCGAAATCCGTCCCGTTCTTCAGAGTCGTTATTCGCGACGCCAATCGCCGCCGGATTGTTCGACGTCCAAAGCCGCACTAATCCCGTGCGGAGATGAAGTGCCGCCGACGTCGGCGTCAACGCCGATATCCTCACTTTATTGATTCCTAAATTAACGTGCAAGTATCGACGTCTCTCGACGACAAACGATCGTCGTCTTCGTCTCTGCGTCAGTCGAGACGACGACTCTTGGACGGTGGGAAAAACGCCACCGGCCGACGTCAATCGCTTCAGCAAGTCGACGCCTTCCTTGACGAACTTCTGCTGCACGACGGCCAAATTCTTCGCACTGTCCGTCGTCAAGTCGAACGTAATCGCCTCGACACTGACGTCTATTTCGACGACAGACGCGTTGGCTTCGTCCAAGTCGACGATTTGTCCGCGAACGGCGACGTCGGGAAGACCGATTCGCGGTAGCATGCTTTGTTCGAGGTCGGCCGTCGTGGAAAACAAGATCTCGTGATTGCAAGCGTCGACGGAAAAGCTCGTCTCGTCTGAATCGTTCGCCGTCGCACGGAGCTCGGCTATCTTATACGAAGCCGACAACGATGGCAGTAGACAGGCGGAAAACGATATGTCCTTTATCTTTCCGATGCATACTACGCTATGTAAAACTTTCTTCGATGACGATGACGACGACGACGACACCTCCTTCGTTGCTCCGTTCACCTCTTCTTCTTCTTCTTCCGTCGGTGTTAATTGGTCGACCAATGACATCATTGATTCCGCTTCTTTCGTCACGGCGACGACGTTGCGTTTCACCGACGAATGCAGAGCGACGACCGATTGCGGTAGGTTTATGTCCGCGTGATCGACGGTCGACGTAAGAGACGTGTGATCTCCTTGGCTGCTCCGCGTCACGTTCGAAGCGACCAATTTCAAGCCAGAAACGCTGCCGCTCAATAGAACATTGCGACTAGGAAAGAGATGAGGAAATAATTAAAACTCGCGAGCTGTAATCAATTCAACCTTTCTTCCAGAACGCTATCGGATGCGGATACGTCTACGAGCGGCACGAGCACGGACAACGACACGCACTTCGCGACGTCCGCCTCGTTCTCCTCGTCGCGAGACGTCTCCCTATTTCCCTCCGCCGTTAAACACGCCAACGTTCCTTCAAACGTCAACGCCGTTTTCAAACTCTCGACGGCCATCGCGACGACTATCTTCTCCACGAGAGCTGACGTCGTCAGACGATAGTGAGACTCGGTGAACTCGCTTCGTTTCGCCGCTCTCGCCGCCGCCTTCCAATCCCATCCGTCGTCGCCGATCGATCGCGCGTCGCCGTCGACGGCGTCTTTCGCCTCCTTGCCGACGCCCTCGCCGCGTTCGCCCGGCGGACCCAGCGACGCAATCTCGATCGACGACGCGTCCTCGTCCATCGAGAGCGGACCGCTTAGACGATCTCGTTGACGTTCGACGGACACCGGCGAAACTTCTCGCACGGGAACGTCTTCTCCGTAGATCGTCTCGACGTCGACGGCGCCGTCGCCGTCGCCTCGACTGCTCGTCGTCGTTTCGAAATCTCGTCGATTTAGCGACGCCTGTTTCGTTTTGTACGCTTCGACCAGATCGTCGGTCAAGAGCACGAAATCCGCGTCGTCAATCGACGCGGAGCCAAAGGACGGTGAAGCCAGCGCTGCTGCGCGATTTTTCGCCATCGCCGACTTAATCGACTCGGCTTCAGCTCGACCGGCAATGGCAAGTTCTCGAGTGAACTGAAGTAAAAGAACCGTGATTTCTTGTCGTACGGCGCCAACGGTGACGGCTAACGACACGTCGACGTCGACTCCGCCGCCGACTCGTTTTGCCAAACCGCACACGCGAATTCCCTCGACACTTGTAACAGTCGACGAATCGCTCGCTTTTCGAAGGCTGAAACTAACGTCGCCCATAGTCAAGCTGAAATTGAAGCGATTTCCCTCCGTTTCGACCGTCTCATTCGTTCGTTCCTTAACGCCCAAGGCGCGTGCGAGAGGCTGCAAGGCCGTCGTCGCCCAAGCGGCCTGTTCGTTCGATTGCAACTCGATCAAGCCTCGAACGTAACCGCTCAAGTCTTGACCCTTCGCCAAATCGTCGAGAACTCTCATATTAGCCGAGCGCTGACACGTCGACTGTCCAGCCGACGTCGCCTGTCGCGACGAGAAGAGACTATAGAAACTCGCTCGTCGCGAAAATCGACTGCTCCGTCGCTGATTCTCGCCGGAGGTGAAACTCTGCCTTTCGACGCTGCCGGCACGGCTTCCGTCTTGACTATTAATAGCGAGTCCGACAGACGACGATCGACGAAAGATGTGCGACGATCGACGGCGTTCCAAAGGGATGGGCTCGGGGAGCGCCTTCAAGTCGCCTTGGTGACCAAATTTCCCGCCCCACGCCAAAACGAGCGCTTTGACGACGTCGTCCAACGCCGGAAAGGAAATCGACTGAACAAGACGTTCAATAGGAGTTCTAAGAGATCGTTGAAGGATAAATAGTCTTAGATAGGGTAAAATTTGAACGGCGACCGATTGGTGAAGAAGAAAGGCGAGCGGAGTCAGTTTCGACGTGCACGGTCGTCTCGACAAATCGTTGCAGAGCGACTGAGTCAGTAGACAAACCGCCGTTCTTACGAAGCGTTCGTTGTAGATATTCTGCAGGCGAGATAGAGTCGATTGGAATCGTAGACCGCGCGTCAGCCAGCCGTCGAGCCAGGCAATCGCAACCGAAATGACATTCGCGCTCGTCGTCGGAAATTCGATCCATATCGACGATAGAAGAGCGGTGGCGTTTCGTCGGCGCTGCGCCCCGTCGACGTCTCGCACGCAAGCGCTCGCCGTCGACACGCTCACGCCTTCGAGTCCCAATTCGACGACGGACGTGTGCGAGAGCGTGTACGTCGAACGTCCGCTCGTCGACGAGGCTTGAACGCAGAGCGGAACGACGTCGAAGGCGACCCGATGCGAGGCATCCGAGTCGAACGACGTTTCGGCGAGAAGGCACAATTGACCGTGAACGTAGGCGATCGATCCGATAACGACGACGTCCGTTCGCTTGAGCGCGCCTTTCGACGGCACCGAGAGGATCTCCGTTTCGACGCAGCCGACGACGCCGGCGAATAAGGC
Source organism: Oscarella lobularis (assembly GCF_947507565.1). Classification (NCBI taxonomy): domain Eukaryota; kingdom Metazoa; phylum Porifera; class Homoscleromorpha; order Homosclerophorida; family Oscarellidae; genus Oscarella; species Oscarella lobularis. The sequence goes on along the minus strand of NC_089177.1, from coordinate 1,144,561 downwards.
GTCGTCGCATCCGCGCCGACTCCCGAGTTCGACTATCGACACGGTCGCCGCGTCGAGCGTCAATTTCGCGCGCACTTCGCCGCGATTGCCGTCGTCGAACAATTCGTCCGACGCGACCGTCGACGTCGACGTCGCGTCGAGTAATTCCGCGGGACGACGTCGAGCTCGTCGTTTCGTCGCCGCGACGAGACGCCCGCGCAAGACGTCGACGACACGCAAAGGATGAATTTGACACAGACGACGTCGAATCGATTCGACGTGACGACAAGCGACGTCGAGACAGATCGACGACAGTTTCACGTCGACGTCGCGAACTTGAACGACGATCGAAACTCGTTTGACGTCGGAACGATTGACTTCGTCGTTGTCGGACGCCGGTAGATCGAGTCGACTGGACGCAATCGCCTTCGTTTTGAGATCGACGTGCGCGTCTCTTCGTATGCGAATCGACGGTTCGAAGTTCGATTCGGTCGAGTCCGGTTTTAGCGACGCTAAAGGGGAAGATCTGCCGCCGGCGTCGTCCAAGTCCTCGTCGACGAAGAGTCGCACGCCCTTGCGTCGTTTTCGCCCGAGCGGCGGCATGACGTACTTCGGAAAGGAGAAAAACGGATCGACGGAGAAACTTTTCAATCGTTTCGGACCGTCGCCAGTCGACGACGACGTCGACGGAAGCGGAAACGGCGGAACGTGATCGGGCGTCGCACCGAAATCTAAATTACGACTCGAAAATCTCGGCGACGAGAGAGCGGATACGAAGGAGCTCGTCGACGCCGTTCGACTACCGTCGTCGGGAAGATCAAAGTCGTCCTGACACGAATGAAACGATTCGGCAACCGACGTCACCGATTTCGAGCTGATCAAACGCATCAGATGTTTCTCGTCGGCCGTCGTCGTCGCGCCGGCGCCGGCGTCGATTTCGTCCTCCTCGTCGACTCGTTTCGATCTCTTGAGCAGCAACGGCGTGCTTTGACTCTGACGAGATAGTCGTCGTCGTCGTCTGCCTCGCGACGACGTCGACGGCGATAGCGTTTGGAGACTGAGCTGCGGATGAAGTTGAAATCGTTCCGCCGAGTCGGACGGTCCTTGGAAACTCAGCTGCGGCGGACGAACGGAATCGAAGAATTGACATCCGCCGTAGCAGCCGCAGGGAAGTGACGACGATCCGTCCTCGTAGAGAAACCAGAGTCGACGTAGCAGTCGATCGTGAAAGACGAGAAAGACGAGCTGGAGCTCGGCGAGGGACGCTAGCGACGGATCGTGAATGGATATTTCGACGGTGACGTTCGGTACGTCGATCGAGCCGACTTCACGCCAACTTTCGTCGCTGTCAAACGACGACGTTGCCGTCGATTCGAGTCGTTGTTTGCCGCTCTGGAGGAGAAATTTCTCACTGGCCAATTGACTAAGGCGAATCTTCTCGACGATAATGGTAAATCCGTGAGGAGACGGCACCGAGTGAAAGTTACACGTAGCCATAGACAATTGCTTGAGCTATATATTGGAAACTCGTTATAATAGAAGAAGCCTCCTGCAGTTGGAACGTTACTTTGATTAGTGAACAGCAGTCTCCGCCGTCGAGCAGTCTCACGTCGACGTTCTTAAGTTCTGCTCTTACGAACTCGTACTTCAACTGACCGAGCAACGGCTCTTGCTCGTTGTCTGGTAGAGGTCTGCTCAATTTCGAGAGGTTGAGATTGGAAAGAGTCTTGATGACTTCCTTTTCGCTTTCGACGCGCTGCAAGTCGCTCTCGTCGTCGGCAATGTGAGAGACGAACGCATCGATCCACTCGAGAAACGTCTGCAGCTAAAGAAAAGACTTGGAAATGAAGGAGGAAAAAAAGAGATGTTGAATACCTGAACGCTTGACATTTCCGCGGCGACGCTACGACACTGAACGTCGACAAGCCAAGCGTACTCCAACAAGACGGAACCGAAATCGGAATAATGACCGTGGCCCATGATGAGCAATCCGCAAACGCTCAAACAGGTCTGGACTCGTAAATCGATTTTTGCTTTTTTTTCTTTCAAATGGGCGACACTCACCTGCTGCGCCTCTCCGAGGCTGCAACTGACAGGACCCACGTCGAGCGTTAAACGTCCGTCGGTGTATCCCTTGATAAATTCGAAAGAAACGTTGGGAACCTTGATTACGGGAAGTTGCTTCGGTGAGCCGGCTGTTCCCATATGCTAAAAATACCGACGTTTGAATTCTAGTTAGACTTAGTTCTTTTTTTTTGCTCACTAATGGTAACTGAGCCGTCGCGTCGTTGACGTGCAGGTGAAACGAAACCTCGAGATACCGCTCGCCTTCCTTTTCCGTCGCCTCTGACTCTTCTTCGGACATTTTCTCTTCTCCCAAATGGTTCGTTCGAAGTCGTGGCTTCGTCTTATTCTCTTTCACGACGTCAGCGATATTTCTCTGGCCACACGCAGACGAATCGAAAACGTGTAGAGTCTGATAACTACCGAAGTAGTCCTCCTAGAAGAAGGCAGGCCATCAGTACGGTATCAAATTATACAGCACAGTTTGTAGGCTCCAAACGCTTGAAGGCTGCTCGCTGTACCGTTCAAAGGTTTTAGGCTCCTATGCATTCTCATGATAAATGCATTACAACGCTAATGGCTTAGAGACTTAGAGATCATTTTTTGTGCTTTGGTTGGGTATCACCTACTGAGGCCCCCTTCGATCCGGCAGCTAAGAGACGCGTCGTTTTACCGTTAAAAGTGCAAAAGACATGCTGAACAAACCAGTTCTACGCGAGGTCCTCCTCTGATAGCGAACGTTATAATAGTGGGGGTATTTATATACGTCATCACCCGCGAGAGTACTTTGACTGCGGCTTTAGAAAGTGTACCGCTTCAAGTAGTTTCAAAATCGTTTGAATCGTAAACAACGCAAACCGGGCGAAAATGCAATTCTGCAAACGTTTCACACAACATTTCGTCGCAGTTCGGTCTAAAGGTGAAAAACAACAGTGGGCGTGTACGTTCAAGCGACGCCATATTGAACAACGTATGACGTCAATTGCGACGCTTCATACGAGAAGTAAAATGGGCTGCGAACTGAATTTTAGGTCTATTCTAGAGGCATTCGGACGCCAAAAAGAGAACGAACGTACTGTATCATCACGTTACGTACAACGTGCGCTACATTTATAGGCAATCTCAGCCTTTGGCTGGCTAAATCAGGGAATTAGACAAACGCTAGATTGTTTGACCAAGCACTGGTGCCATCAAACGATCTAACCGAGCGGTAGCGAAAAGGTTGGTGGCGATTTTCCCGGAGGTTCCTAGAACTACTGAACAATACTGTATGTGCACTGCAATCGACCTCACCTTAAACCACAGAAAATGCTTCACCAACGTCCCAAAAAGACGAACGAAGCCGTTACGAACTCCCACGGTGACTTCCATGTGATTGTGCAATTTGTCATAATCGTCTTCGACGGAGAAGACGCCGTCAAAATTCGTAGAATCGCCGAAGCTCTCGTCACGATATACGACAGCCGAGTGAGAAGTGTAGTCGAACTGCAGAGTGACTCTGGGAGCAAAGATGCAATCGAACCAGCCTTCGAACGGTAACGTCGCCCCAGCCCACGTAGTCGATGGCAAATCGTCGCCGTCGAACGTGTCCTTTTGTTCGTCCAACGACGAAGGAGTGCAGTCGCCGATCTTGACGCGATTCCATATTTTGTCTTCCGCTTCGAAATGAGGTTTGCTGCTTATATTGAGAGCTCGAATGCTCGAGCTGCAGCCGTGCGACGCCGGAACGCGAAGACGAACGACCACCTTTTCGCCCTATAGAGAAGAAAATGGGTGAAAAATTAGCCTTTCTTTTGAAAATGCGTACGTTCAAATTGAATAGGTACTGTTCGGTTCTCGGTTGAAACGTTCTAAAAGGAAAGAATGTTGAGAATGTCAGCCGCTGACCGCAAAACGCCAGAAACGCTGAAGAAAAATAAATTAATTGATACGAAACGGTACTTCTTCGCAGCTTACAATTTTCGGGTTCGTTTTTCATATTCTTTGGAGACGCCACGTCGATCCAATTGCACTGATTCACAAAGGTGAGAAGCTCAAAATCCCTTACGTCGACGCCAATGCGCCAATCCATGGGAACGAAGTCGAGAATGTCGGGACGATGACCGCTGCCGCTCCAGTCACTCATCAGAGCTAAACAACAGCTATTAGAAAAAAAAAACAGAGTGCCTTGAAGAGAGTGAACTCACCGTGAAATAAATGTATGTGCGGATAAATGAAACGAACGGTTACTTCACACGCCTCCATATTCCAATCCCACACTTGACGGCCGTTCCACTTCCTCGGATAGTAAAACGTCATGTTATTCAGCTAGCCGAGAAAGCGTGAGACCAAAGTAACAGACGCTACTTATCTGTAAATACAAACATTTATTTCCTTTGCTTCGGCCAGACGTCGATAATCCAAGCTCGCCGTCGCTTCGACTTGCTTCAGAGATCCGTTCAGCGTGCACGTATAGCCGTCGTCTTTGACAATCCACGGATAATGATAATGAAAATAACTTTTGGAGCCGGTTTGAACGTTCATCGCCACAGTGTGCTGAGTCAAAAGAAAATCAAAGATAGACAGATGTGATGTGCATTTTTTTGCACTACTTTCGTTTTGGAAAAAAGAACGTCAATTCCTCCGCCGTTAACCATTTCTATTCTACAGTCAAACGCTCCATATACCCTGTAAAACGAACTAGATTAATCTTATACTCGAACTCGCGCGCGACGATTCTGACCTGCGTTGGCCGGGTGACGGCAGCTTCGTTACAGGAGACGTCTTGTAGTCAGGAGGATAGAAGAACTTCTGAAGAAAAACTCTAGAAGAAACGCTGTGGGGTCACAAAACCGACGTGTCAATGACGAGAACAAGTATGCACCTCTGTCTGTTGACCCACGGACCGTACGTAAAGCTCGTCTCTGGACCCAACTTTAGATCGACACCCCATTTGGGAAAGGGCGCGTCTTCATAACCGGAAGACGGTGTTCGTCCTGCAGACGCACAACGCTAGCCCAAAGGGGCTAGAAGCGTAACACGTACAAACCTGGTTCATCCCAGCAGTACTCTATGTTCGCTGACGAGCTCTGTGCCAGTATAAATCCGCCGCTTCCGATGTACTTTGGAGGTCTGGACGTCACGTCACAAAAGGGTATTTCTTATACACGATTTCACGTACTCTTCTCTAGTGCCCTTGTAGCCAATGCTGTTGGACAATTTGACCTCAAGGCGTTTGCAAGTCGCTCTCAAAATGTGTTGAAACAGATCAAGGTCACAAGAAGCCTAGAGCATCAAACACAAACCCATCGCTCCAAATCAACCTTCAGTTCTCCTATATCGGTTGCCTTCGTCGTCGTATAGAGTCCTGTAGCTGACTCGACATGACAGGAAAGCGTCGTGGGAACCAAGTGATTACCGAAAGCCAATTTTCCCTAAGTGCAACAGTGACGAACCCTCTATAGTAAAACAATTGCATGAGACTACCATCGAGACATTGATTTGAATAGCAGGTATCAGTTGTCGCAATTTTGCGTAGCTGTCGTCTCCAGTACCGTCCGTCTCCTCTTCCGTCGATCCGGACTCGTCGTCCTTCTCGCTTCGATTGCCGCCTGGAGGAGGAAAAATTACTCGTACACATTTCAGCGTGTGATCTTGAGGTTGGGTTTTGCACCTTGAAGAAGTCGACTCTTAAACAGTTTGTTCAGATCGTCGTACAAATCGACTCTAGATTAAATGAAGAGAATGACTCCTTTATTTACAGACTGTTCGCTACGTGTCACCTGTTATACACGTGAATTTTCAACCCATGAAGATTAACCTTCAGAGGAGCGTGAGGTGACAAAATCCCTACAAAAAAAAAGTCCCGGCAAACGTTCACATTATTCATTTTTAATTATTATTTTTTTCGTTGAAATCTCTCACGGACTAATGTCTCACTTATGATGTAATTGTTGTTTCGAGGCGTCGGAATCCACCAGCGATACCAAATCAAGCCGTCGACTGCTCTAAAAACCGTTAGCGCGCGCGCGTGTGAAAATTTCCCAAAATCATTTTTTACTGTGTACCTTATCGAATAGTTTGCCGTCACGTAGCGGAAATCGCGAAAAACTATCTTTCCCGTTAGCACGGAAATCGCGACCGAGCCTACGGAGGCGTCATATTCCATTTCGCGTGAAACTGCGACGTCGACGCGCGACTCACCGACAGCTATGTCCTTCGTTTGAGCGAGTCGACGAAGGATCGCCGTCAAAACGAAGCCCCAAAGCCTCGAATTCCAAAAGATGAGGTAGTAGATCCATAGGCAGCTGCCGATCAGCGCGAATATGTATTTTACAAGCAGCAGACCTGTTTCAGGAGTTCCGCTCGTGACGTTCATAACGAAAGGCTAGAATTGTTGAAAGAAATCCGATCGACTAAAGCACGCTAACTCGGAAAGTGACGTCAGAGCAAAACGTCAAAATTGCATTTCGCCTCCAGCAATAAGTACTTCGCCCTTTGCGTCCGCTAAAAATAAATTTTTAAAAGATCAATTAATTAATTAATTACAATCGCGTACTTTTTCCTTTGACAGTAAAGCCTTTTGCTACTTGACAGTCTTTTAGTGAGCACCCTTCGTCCACGTGAGCATTTTCACACACTATACATTGTTGCAAATTGCAACTAAAGTCAAGGAAGATCAATGTTATTTATCCGTTTTCAATTTGATCGCACACACCCTTCCTTAATCGTGACGTAGTCCATAATGACGCAATTGGAAACCTTCACCTTGTCCGAAAGAACGCAATGTTTGCCAATAATCGACCACTTGACTGAGCACTTTTCCCCTATGGACGTACCCTCGCCGACAAGCGAATCCGACCCAACCTAGAAGCAACAGGTAGACACAGGACATCGTCAAGGAAATCAACTGTGCAATGCCTGCGATTTTGGTTTGATAGTCGCTGTTGAATGAACAGAAGTCTGCTTGGCAATCTATACAAAAAAAGCACAACTCAGTCATAAGATAATTATCGGGGACTTAATATAGAAAACTTGGTGCGTAGATTGACCTGCCGATTTGCTTCCATGTAAAACGGAACAGTGTTTGCTCGAATGCAAAAACCGTCTTTGACGACGGCCGCGTAGCACTTGACGTTGTTTCGTCCGCCGGCAATGTCCTGCCCGATTCCGCTCGTCGACATTTGCTCGGCGAGCTGTAGAATTGAATTGTGGGAACTGTTTGCAAAGTTAAAAACGTCTAGTGCGATGACAGAAAATCGCGGAAAAGCGGCAAAAAACAATTTTATTCCTTTACCGTTTTCTGGCCTTTTCTCTAAACTGTTACTCATTCCTGAAACGTCCAGATTGACCATTCCTTTTTGAGTACGAACAAACTGCTTTCGAACAAGATAGGGCAATAATTCTCCTTTAATACTACTGAGGCTCCTGTGAAAAAAAACGGCTGAAAGTTTATATACTTTTAATCTTTTTGAAAAACCAACTTGTTTTCTCCTAAGAAATCAACGACCCACTTTTTCATTAGATACAAGTGAGCGTCAACTAATCGCGTGTAAATGGTAAACGAAGGAAATCTAAAAAAAGATCTCATTAACTACATAAAAAATTTTTCACGCAAGCGCCAACCTTTCCAACATGGATTTTCGAATGACAACTTCCTCGTCCAAATCGGCTTGAGCGGAGAAGAACAAAACGCGATCGTTATCCAACCCAACAAAATCCCTCTCGCCTTTTTTCAAAAAAAATCAATTTTCAAAATCTCAATTACAATTTTTCAATTACCCGTTTCTATGGCAAGCCTCTTCTTCGTTTTCGTTCCGACTGCATCCTTTTCCGCTTGACTCGAATCGTTCGATCCGAGCAGCATGGTGAGCGTCGCGTCGCGCAGACGATGGACGTCGGCGAGCCGATGGAGCGCCACGTCGGTGATCGTGTCGCAACTGACGACGAGCACGTCGGCGCCGCGAAGTTTTGGCGCCACGTAGCGCAACGCGTCGGCCGTTCCCGTATCTTGATCGTCCGGAATCGAGACGAAGTCGACGCTGATTGGCGTACGATAGACCTCTTGGAGAACGTATCGGATTTGACTGAGAGCCGATTTGAGAACGACTACGATGACTTCTGCGGAGATTGCGGACGTTTTTAGGGAGGCCGGAAGCTTCGTAGGTGTAGAATACCTTCGAATCCGGCCTTTTCTAGCATTTTGACGGGATAGTAGATCATAGGATGATTGCCTACTGATAGAAGAGCCTTTGGAGTTGCCTCCGTCAATGGATACATTCGCGATCCTCGTCCAGCGGCCATAATAACGGGCTGGAACTCCATCCTTGGTTTCTTAAACTCGCGCGCGTTAGGTGGACAGAAAGTGCCAACCAGGGAGGGGGGGTTTTGCACTAAAGTGCGCTAGGAACACGCCCCTACCTGAAATCTTCGTTTTTTCTCTTGAAACACACTATTGTAGCGGTTGATAGAAGCATAACTTAGCACAAACAGCGCACTGGCCAATTTTCGCATTTCTTTGTTGTGGCATTTCGCTGCACGGGCTTCTGACCTAATCGGCTCCTGCAGCCCGTTTTTTTCTACCAGGTCGCTGCTTTTTTTTGCAGCTGCAGTTTCTTCAATGTTCTAGTAAGAAGTCTCGTTATTGATTTAAGCCATGCAAGATCTGATTCTGAAGATGTAGACAAGGACTCGAAAATGGGAGGTGGCTATACAGTTCTGTGCAAAGAATCAAACATGATCGATTGTATTCAGTTGACTAGGACACTGATTAGTTGATTTCTGAAGGCAGTATAATAGCCATTCAGTGAGTGGAAGACCCGACGGCGCAATTGCATGGCGTCTACTGGGGATGCTATATGTGGCTTATGATAGCTTCTATATTAGAGTACCCATGTTCTTCTCTTCACAATAATTTAATCTGTAACAAGAAAACTGACCTCTTACAACTTTTAGAAAAGGACTTTAGGCTGACGACGCTATAATTTTCAAAGTAGAAACAAATTATCATCTGCAGGCACTTCTAAGAGAAGGACGTACTCTAATATTGCAGCTTCTGTAAACTATCAATTGGGAAGAGACGCCGTGATCGATTGTAACCAAGTTGAAGGTATTCATTATGGCCGCATACCTCAAGGCTTCCGGTTCGTTTATTAGGCTAGTATAGGGCATCTGTGCCGCTGGACATGCAGCACAGAAAAGCCAGGCATTCCTTAGTTAATTTCTTCATAAATATCGGTCAGTCAAAACGGTCATTGTGACCGATGATGTGGATTTTATAGATAATTGCCCGATATTACCCGAAGACGAAGCGCAAGAGAATAAATCAGTTATGGTGGAGAGAGGCAGGACATTGAAGAAGCCTTCGTGCAAAAAAGTGAGGCTGTTAAGTGTCTCAGAGACCGAAGCCAGGCGGACTAAAAGCGCGTTGGCTATCTTCTCAGGGATTCGGTCTACGGCGAATACACTATTGCAGCTATAAGGCATGCTAAAGAGAAGCTCGAATCACTAATGAAACCTTTCGTAAAAGTTCTGAGAGCAGAATAAAACCCTTTTCAAAAAAGGGCGTGTTTCTAGCGCACTTTAGTGCAAAACCCCCCCTGGAGGGAGGAAGGGTCTGGCCAAACGCGCATGGTTGCATGCGGTACGCACTAAACGAATTAAGTTATTAGAGACGCTCTACGTCATAGCTTCGAGATCCCAAAAGCGAGACAACTAGGGGAGAATTGGAAAGTCTAGGCGCGGTCTAGGTGATCGTACGCAGAAGCGACGAGCTCCGCAGCTGAGGAGTTCGTCGTTTTCGCGTACTACATTGCTTTCTTTCGCGTACGATCACCTAGACCGCGCCTAGACTTTCCAATTCTCCCCTAGTTGTCTCGCTTTTGGGATCTCGAAGCTATGACGTAGGGCGTCTCTAATAACTTAATTCGTTTAGTGCGTACCGCATGCAACACTTGGACCATGCGCGTTTGTCCCGAGCGAAGGGTGTGGCCTCCAGACTAGCCCTTCTCCCCTCCCGTGTTTATACGGGAGATCAGGGAGAAGGGCCTGGCTACGCGGGCCCGGCTACGCGAGGCTATTTTTTCACGTTTGCGATCGCTTTTGCAGACTTTTCTCCTATCAGTACGTAGCTGCTAGAAGTTCTTTGTTGACAGTAGCTACGCACGCCACGTACTCCCGATAAATGAATTGCAGGCTGCAGACCTCGTACGTCTACGTGGGCGGCATGCAGGGGCCGGGCCGCACCCTTGAGATGACACGTTGGCAACATATCGGTTTGCAAGACTCTCCTACGAACAAGCTTTTTAGACTCAAAGATGTCGACTTGCTGAGAGGAAAGCTGTCAAATATGACGAGAATTGTACCCACCCTAGAAACACCGAATCTTATTCTCAGAGCGGGCTAGCCTCCAGGCTGGCGTGCAGAGCGTATCCTAAAAAGCTAAAGCCTCAACATGATGGGAAATGTTCCGTGCCAAAATTAGAATCAGTAGGCCGCGGATTTTGCGGATTTTACAAAGCGCACGCGCACAATTCGGAGAAAAAAATGGATCGCAACCTTCAGCGAGCGTACAAAGCGCGAGGACTTTCTGCCGAGGACCGCCGCTTTCGAAAAGACGAAGAGGAACACGATCGGCGTCGAACTAAGCGTCACGACGCTCTGAACGCGCGACGAAACCGCGTTCGGAAGACCTCGCCGCCGAAACGGCACATCGCACCGAGTTCGTTCGCCTTTCTAGCTCTGTTATATTGACGCGCGAGTCTTTCGCTTCAGGATCGACGACCCAGGACGAGGGAAAATCGATGTGCGAACGGCTGGTGGAATTCAAGAAGCGAATAGAGCTGAAGAAACGACAGGAGACGATGGAAAAAGCGAAGAAAAAGCCGTTCGTCCTCGTCTCGAAGACGAAGACGATTCCAGAAAGACTGGAACCCGTCAAGAAAATCGGGTATAAGAAAAACTCGAAATTGCGCATGACAGATACATTTTGATTTTTACAATTTTTTAGATTCACCTCTGCGACGACGGTGGACAGCAGAAGACAGGCTATAAGCCTCAGAAACAAGTGTCTAAGAATACATAATTAGTTAATTTACTCATTAGATTGTTTTTAGACCTGCCATGCCGGTTCCGTCAGGAAATTGGCGTCGAGCCAGTCGACTAGAAGCAAGAAGGCGACGGCTCCAGTCACTCGAAAAGAGCAGAAACTGTGGGCGGACTATGCGTTCAAATGAACGGATCTCTCAGCATGGAAAAAACGAAGGACACATGTGGTGAGTGGCGAGGAGACGAAAGAAAAATATCCATTATTTTTTTAATTAATATATTATTATATATACACAGGAGATGTCGGTTTGGACGGAGAACTGCACCATTCCTGTATGGGAGGATCGTCGGCCGTCGCAAACGAAAAGGTAAATTATCGATATTGCAAGACACTATTTACTATAACGTCATTGCTGGATTGTCACTGTAGTCGATTTGAATAAGACGGCTACATTCGATTTGCTCTATGTGGCAAAGCCGCGGGACTTGGAGCCGTGGATGTCGTGCCGTTACGACGTCGACGTCGCTGCGGAAATGTAGTTACGTAGACATGGGACCTCATCTTTTTTCAATAGACGCCTATAGCTCCGAAGGAGGTCGAGTTGATCTCTTTCTCGAAGTGGCATACGCAGTGTAAAAATTCTTATCGTAATATACATGAGTCAAGTATTTATTTTATTCACGTGACTTAGCCGTTTACCCGAGAAGGAAAATGGACGCTCTACTCGCTCTCGACATCGACGAAGAGCTTCTAGCGACCTGCGGCGCTCTCGGATACACCGAAGACGACCAATACTACAAAGGCGAAGAGTGCTGGGGTACGAAAACGGGGCTCCTCTCCCTTTTCGAGCGAATTTCTCGATCGATCGCCGCGCAGAGTGCATGAAAGACCTGATCGGCTTTCTGAAGCGCGACACTTCGAGCTGCCTGACGCGTCGCCAGCTCGGCTGCACGCAAATTCTCCAAACCGATATTCTATCGATTCTCGTCAATTTCTGGGAGGACGAAAATCTGCTCAACGCCTGCATAAAGTAAGAACGAGAAACGAGGACTCGTAAGCGATGAATTGGATCGCGTTACTTAGATTGCTCGTCAATTTGACGTTGCCCGCGTTTCTTTGCATGGACAGTTCGTATCCGGGTCCCAAGGACGTGCAGGCGAATAAAATCTATCTGGAGTTGAATGTACGTACTTGGTTCAGTACAAAGAGGTAAAAATAGAAATAAGTTATTTATAATTAGAACCTATAAATAATGATAAATATTATTATCGTATGCAGTCTTACTCTACTGCTATTGATGTTTGGTCCGTTGGCTGCATCTTTGGCGAACTCCTTCAACACAAGCCCCTCTTTCCAGGCAAATCAGAAATTGATCAAGTTAATAAGATATGTAAGGTCAGACTAATGCCACGTCATTACTTAGGTGTAATTAGTTTTTTTTCTTTTTTTTCTAACGAAGGGCCTGGGTACTCCCAATGAAAAGATTTGCCCTGGATGGAATGCGCTTCCTGCTGTGCAGAAGGTGCGTCTACTCGTCACGTGTGTAGCCTTTGTTATCAAACTGCTTGGCAGGTTAATTTTCTGTACAGCCTTATAACAATCTAAGTACAACTTTTCCTCTAAACGATATGGAATGCAGTGCACAGTATAAATTATATACAACGTGTAGAGTTTTCAATTATTTGAAGGGATTTACTTTATTGATTTCATGACACTAACTTCATCTTTTTTTATTAAGTTTCTAACCTATTATCCTTCGAGACAAATATCAGCAGATGACTCTCTGAAGCACAAATATTTTGCCGTAGGATTTGCAGGCTTTATATAGGATTACTGCTACCATAGCGGCGCGAAGTGGTCCCTACTATCATCACGCGACTAATCCCAGCTAATCCCAGCTCGTCGTGTCTGATGCCGCCGTATAACAGCCCGACGTCGTTGGCTCATCCGTACACGACGAATCCGTACGCGGCAACTGGGCACAATCCGTTCGTCGATCCGTATCAAGGATCGAATTCGGTTGCGCGACGCTCGGCCTATTCACCCTATCCCGTCGCCTTACGGTACACCTATTTCCGTTTCACTTCCTTTGTAGCGCGCGTCCTTGTGGATAACATTAGCTTTTGTCCTCTTTTTTCGCCACAGCAGTTGGTTATTACCTGCCCGGAATCCCGCCGACGTTGGGCACGGACTCAATTGGCGTCGGAACGGCGTTTCCCTATCCTCGTTAGGCGATGAGAAGCGCGACTCGAGTCGTCCCCCCCTCTACCGAGTCCCACGAGCAGTTTCGACGGATCAAACGGAGAAATAGCCTTTCGCCACTTCCCAACAGACACCGATTCGCTCCCATCTACGCCGCCGCCGCAGCCTCCGCTTCGGCCGGAATCGGAAATCGCGATCAGGACATGCAACCGCTCAATTTGGACACCGTGAGAAAATGCGTGGGCGCGCTTTATGCACTTTTCGCTGACTCCATCTCCTTTTTTTTTCTTTGCGAAGGGTTACTGCGCGGCGAAGACGCTCTTGATATCGGACGCCGATAAGCGCGAGCACTTCAATTTGCTCGTGAAGCCGTCGATAAAGAAGCAGTCGCTCAAGAATACCGAATGTGAGCGCGTGGGAATACGGTTTTCGATGATTTTTTAAATTAATTGATTTTTTTTCAGTTTGCATTTTGTCCGGATCCCAAGTCGCTCTCTTCAATCGACCCCAATCGAAGACCGTCAGCACTCGATATCTTCACGTCGGGGGAAATAATTTCCAAGCGAGCAGTCAGCAATGGGGAGCCTTTACTATTTACCTCGGTAAATTGATAGGAATTGGGGGAGCGAGAAGACCTAACTCCTTTTTTTTCTTTCTCTCTCCCTGAAGTCGATGAAAATGAAAGAGAGGGTGAAGAGTTCACCGTTCTTGATGGAGCCGTTCACTACGGTCAAACGGTGAAGCTCGTCTGCACGAAGACAGAAATAGCTCTGCCTCGATTGGTATGGTTTTCTTTTCTCTCCTTCTGATGGCTTCCATTGCAATATATGTTCTCTCTTTTGTTTAGGTCATTCGCAAGGTGGACAACCAGACTGCTATACTTGATGCTGATGGTCCGGTTTCTCAGCTCCACAAGGCGAGTCTCTTTCACTTCCTCGCGAAGTCGATCGTTTCTCACGGTGCCAACCGACGTTTCTTTCTTTCTCACCCAATCAGGTCGCTTTCTATATGAAGGACACTGAGCGCATGTATCTCTGCCGGTCGCAGGATCGAATCATTCAATTTCAAGTAATAGGAACACGAGCCTTTGTTCGTTTCTATTAGAGATATCTATTCTATTCTATTCAGGCAACCCTCCGTCCCAAGGAACCCGCAAAGGAGATGATCAACGACGGGGCTTTGTGGACCATAGTTAGCGCAGGTATACATAAATGAGTTAATTCAGAATTCGCCCCTCTTGAGTTGGACGGACGGTTTCCCTTACGCGAACGCGTGAGAAGGTCTCGTGCTCGTTTCCATGCGGGCCACCGAAGCGTGCGTCTAAGCGTGTCCAGATAGGGATCTGCTGTGACTTTTGCAACGTTTGAGTTCCTTTTATTCCAGATCAAGCCGAATACACGCTCTGCGAGGGAACGGGCTCGGTGCCCACTTCCGTACGTTCGACGCATAAACGACGAACTTTTGATGATTTTTTATTTTTATTTCGTCGGTCTCGTAGATGTACGGTGGCGGATCGGAGGTGAAGCCGACTCTCATCAATTTGACGTCGACGGAAGACGGTGACGACGATGTCCAGAGAGCGATCGCATTGAGCCTTCAAGACGCCGTAAGAAATGAGGGGGGTTAGAGATAGATACACGCTCCAACGTTAGGATTAGCAGTGCAGCATGTCTTAGTCCAGAAACAGTCTTACAGATGTACTGACTGACTCAACTGTATCTCGTAGTGAATATTTTATTCGTTAGAAAGAGTTATTTATTTATTTTTTATGCGTAGAATCATATTAGTGGAGCTCCTCTGTCTCGAGAAGACCAAGATTTGAGCAGGTTAAAGTTTCCCATACATGAAACTCAATTGTGATCTTCGCCTCCCCCCCCAAAGAGCTGTCGAGGCTAGCATGGCCGATACGAAAGGCGGCTCGACACACCGGCGCCGATACGACTCCCTCTTGCTCCACATCGACCCTGTGAATCCCCACGAGAGAATCCGCGACGGAGCCAATCCGGTGGGAATCAAAAACGTTGGGAATACGTGTTGGTTTAGTGCCGTCGTTCAGGTAGATAAAATAACAATTAAATTAGATTAAATAGTTGGGGAGTTTTGATGTTTTGTAGTCGTTGTATCATCTTCCCGTTTTTCGTAACGTCGTCTTGCAGCACGCGAGTCTCGACGATGCACGCGTCGTCAACGGCGACGCGCCGGAGAGCGAACGAGACCAAGCATCGAGTCCGTCCGTGTTGTTTGTAAAGGAGCTGAGAGACCTATTTGCACTCCTACTGGGAAGTCGGCGAAAGTACGTCGATCCAACAAAAGCAGTACAGGTATGAGAAAATTAATTAATTACTATATATTTAGTAGTAGCACGTTGTGTCGTTAACTCAAATCTACGTTCGCTTCCTCCGCATCTAACACAGCCTATCAGCAGGTAAGTAGAACCGTTCCTACTATTCCTAACAAACTTAACCTGTATGTTCTCAGGATGTGAGCGAGTTTAACCATCTTCTCATGGAATGGCTCGAGAAAGCGTTCAAGACCGATTCTCCCGCCTTGAACCCGATCCTCGAACTCTTCTACGGTAAATTCTCCACGATGGGCATGAACGAGGGTAAGGAGTTCCAAACGGACGGCCCGTTTGGCGCCCATCCGCTTCCAGTCCGCGGTTTTCCCAATCTCCACGCGAGTCTCGACGGATTGATGGTCCAGCGCGAAATCGAGCCCGTCAACGCAAGCGGCGTCGGCAACGGCGGTTCGGATGACGTCAAATCGGAACAGGAGACGTGGTTTCGTCATTTGCCGCCCGTTCTCATATTGGAATTATCGCGATTCGAGTTCAGTTCCACCGAAGGAAAAGCGAAGAAGATACACGATAGGTTCGCCTTTGATGAAGTGCTCTACATGGATAGGTAGCCGTCCACAGAAAATAAATAACTATCTTTATTTATTCAATATCAGGTATATGGAGGTTAATAAGGCCGTGACTCGAGAGAAACGAATAGAGGAGTACAAATTGAAAGAGCAGCTTGCTGCATTGGAACAAGAACTCGAAAAGTAAATCGATTCTGATTATACATAATCAGTATTTGCTATTCGATGATTAGATATACAAACTATAAAGGCAAACGGGTTGCGCTGAGAGACGCATTGAATCTCTCTTTGGAATTCGCACAATCAAAGAGAGTGTGCTTGGGTAGTAGCCAGGACGACATGATGCAGGTCTCACCCAAGGAAGAACCTAAAGGCAATTTCAACAAAAGAAAAAAGTAGAGCTCTTTAATCGAACTTCGTTCTCTAGTTCTCTGCAGCGCTCCGAATTTGTCTCCTCGACACGTCTCCAGCGACGTCGTCATGGAAACGCGGACGGAAGATCTGAGTCGATGGCGAGACGAGGTGAACGAAGTCGAACGCGGTGAGAAAAACGCACGCACGTAAACTCGCCCCTCAAACGAGACGAATAGAACTGAGAAGGGAAATAGAAAACGTTCGAACGAAAATCGACGAACTGTACAAAATTGCAGAACTAGAAAACGTGTGCTATCGCCTCCACTCCGTTTTGGTTCACGAAGGCGAAGCGACGGGCGGTCACTACTGGGTCTACATTCGCGATCACGTCGCCGGCACGTGGCGAAAATTCAACGACGTCTCCGTGACGTCGGTGATGTGGGACGAAGTTCGACGCATATCGTTTGGAACGCATCACACGGCGAGCGCCTACTGTCTCTTTTACATCAACGAAAAGG
>NC_089177.1:984771-1127354 GCF_947507565.1 Oscarella lobularis | reverse complement strand
CGCAGTCCCGCCGGTCGACGCGGTAGCGTGACTAGCGGTCGACGTCCGTCGACGTCGAGCAATCGTTCGGCGAAACGAAAGATGTCGAGCGGAAGTTTGGGTTTGCGCAAGGGAAGCGAAGAGCCTCAGGACGTGATTCGCGAGGAAGACGTTGCGCTGACGGTGCGCGAAGTGAAAGCCGCCAGTCCCGGATTAACTGTAAAGCAATTGAGGGATACCATTGAAGTAGTGGTCGAAGCAGAAAAGTCGTCGAATCACAAAGTACCTAGAAATAGTCCTAAGATTATACTGGGAAGAGTGAAGTCGCCGTTAGAGGTCTGTCTTTGCATTGTAGTTCGACGCTCTAGTAATTAGGATTTCGTCTGCTTAGGAAAGCAATGGGATGAGCGTGGGTAAACTTAAGCACTGTCTTGCTGTTAATAAGGTACAGGAATCGTATTGTACGTCTTGGGTTTTGTTATGTTTTGCTCCTATTATAGGCAATTGGCAAGGTGGTGGAGAGTTTATTCTTCTCCATTAACATCAAGGTGATTTTTTGAGTAACTCTGTTGGCTTGGTTATCTCTCTAGCCCATCGCACTAGGTTACAGCTTTGGAGGCGGCTCTGAGCAAGGACGAAAAACGTCAATATCAGCGTCTGTGCAAGTTCGTGTGCGACGCAGCGAAGCAGATCAGCGAAGAGGTAAAAATTTCACACTCATGAACCTCGCGACCTTTTATGCGTCATTGTGTAGATAGGGGCAATGGAGCTGAATTTCATGTCGCAGGATTTTCAAGACGTTAGAGATCTCATAGATCGTCAGCAAACGCCGCTGATGTTGGCCATCAAGGAAGCGACGGCCATGGCTATCTATGAATCAGGTAGACCGCTGTGATGTTTGGTTTGGTATCTCGTTTAGTGCTGTGGCTATGCCTTCTTATAGGTGCCTGGTCTCAGGCAAACGTCTCGTCATCCTTTTACTCGGCCATTCAAAGAGTCAAGGATCTATCGTATCAGATGGTTAGTATAGCAGGTTTTCGTTTATGGAAGAAATCATGTACTCTGAGCAGGTAGCCGGGGCCCTTAAGGTAACTTCAACGCAGAAGCAAATTTTGGACAGGCAGACGAAATCAGGGGTAAGAGCCGTTTGTGTTTGCCGTTTTCGTGATCAGTTGCCTTCTTAGGACTCTAACTCTGTTCAGAAGAACTCCCGAAGGCACGACTCAATATCCAGATCTAAATCATGGAGTCAGGTATTTGAATTTCAATCGCGTTTTTTTTCCTAATCACGATGCTGATACTTTGCAGTCTGACGAAAAAGAGGACGAGGGCTTGGTGTTCTTTGATCAATCTACAGTGAACGTAAATTTTACTCCAGTAGTGTAAAACTCGCGACTTTCAATTTCATTTACGAAAGGACGGCTATTTGACTCTCCGTCGCAATGCCGGCGACTTGCCTCTGGTACGAGGCGGAACCCCGATGCGACTAATGGATCGGCTGACGTATCACAAAGTAGTCGGTAAAAGAACCAATCTCACAACCACCTGTTTGCGTTCAAGCGTTTTGCTCTCTCAGACACGGAATATACTGACGATTTCCTGCTGACTTTTCACGCCTTCACAACGCCCGCCAAACTGCTGAGCAGTCTCGCGACTAGGTACAACCAAAACTGTTTTATGGAGTGTTGTGCGAAACGTTTCCTAGATACAACGTGCGAGCTCCCGAGGGATTGACGTCAGATGAACAGACTCAACTCTACGCTGACGTCGTCATACCGATTCGTCTTCGGTTTGTTTTCTTTGAATTCTGATTTTTTTTCTGTTACCGTGCTTTACTTGTAGCATTGCCAACGTGATCCGCTGTTGGATGAATCGTCAGTTTGACGATTTCAAGGACCAAGAGCTTAGCAACAAAATGGAGTCGTTTCTAGAGATGATGGCAAGGTGTGGCTCATTCTTTTACCTGTTGGGCAAAGAGAAAGAAGATCTTACTTCTTTGCCAGGTCTCTTCCTGCCTGCGCCAAGCAGCTGAAGACCCAGCTGAAACGCCAGCAACTCCACGGGCCCGAAGGTCCTAAACCGCGTCCATCGACTCGGACACACTCTGGCACAGCTATTGTAAAGAACTTCGCAGCGGATTCGACTGATCAGACGGTAAGACGGCGACTACGATAAAACACGCGCTGACGAACACATACTTCTATAGCCAATTCTGGCTATTGATCCTAACGAAGTCGCCAAGCAGTTGACCGTCATTGAATGGGACATGTTCAAAAACGTTAAGGTTGGGCCTATCGAAAGTATCGAATACAAAGCGTTGATCGTGGCTGACTGATTAGCCACGGGAGTGCGTCGGCTTGCCGTGGAACTATCCGGAGAGTCAACAGCTGGCGCCTAATATGCTGAATCTGATCAACCGAGCTAATAATGTAAGATTAGATGAACGCTCAGGCTATTGATAGCCTTATATGACGTCTGCTAGCTGTCGTCGTGGATAATTGACATCATTGTGAAAGGAGACACGGCTGAAAAACGCGCCTCGGCTATGACCTATTTTACGCGAACGGCTAGGGTAATCAGTCCAACTCGTAATATACTAATTGAGAGACTTGACTCGTAATATGCAGAAATGCTACGAAATCAAGAACTTCAATACTCTTTTTACGATAATGACGGCCCTAACGTCGTCGGCTATACGCCGGATGGGCTTGACGTGGGAGGTACGTAGATGCATGACTTCTGTTTCGAAACAGCTAGCCGTTTGTGCAGGCTCTGCCTACGAAGACGAGAGCACTATTAGGACAATTGAACCGATTCATATCCAGTGCTGACAACTATATGAACTACCGGCAAGAATTGCATCAAGTTAACCAGCAACCGTGTATTCCATACCTCGGTTAATAATAATAATAAATCTAGCTCGAGCCCTTTTTTTTCTAAAACGTCTTTTCTCAGGAGTTATTTTGTCAGAATTGACATTTATTGAAGAAGGAAACCCGACCTTTTTGCCCGGTCACCCGGGTGTGATCAACTTTCATAAGTACAGGTTATACGCGAAGGCTTTGCGAGGAATTCAGCGGCATCAGCAAGTTGCGTACGGTATAGGAGTTCTCAAGGTAAGCGCAACGCCTCGGTTGCCTGCCGGTTTCATCTCCTCTGTTGTATATAGCCCGTGTATCAGCACCTTAAAGATTTAGATCCCGTCCCTGATGAAAAAGAACTACTTCGACGCTCTGCTGTCGCGGAACCAGATTTGTGACGTGTTTATATATATCTTAGATTGTTTCTATATTTAGCATGACAGACACAGCGGAGGGATGTAGACAAAGCGAGCGAGTAATTTATTTCTCTAAAAGTGTGGGTTTTTTGCTATTCGTTGCAGCTCTGAAGTAGGCGAAGGGCAGTGTGTATAATTTGCGTAGGAAGCTAGATGTTTGCAGTTTTCTGATTTTGACTAGTACTAGTTGGTTTGCCAAGTGGTAAACGCTTTGAGGAAAGGGCTTCCGCAAAATCCTGTAGATTTTGTTCCGATTTGTTCTTTTCCCTTCCCTGGCCCTGCCATACTGAGATGTACACAAATCAGTACGTTGTTGCTGTTGTCAGTAACCTTGAGAGACCCAGTTCCGCTAATCTAAATCGCAAACATGACGTGACGCTACGCGAAACGTAGGGCTAAATCTTTACTATTATGTCTAAATACGTTTTCACGTCAGCTGAAGCGAATTTTGCAGAATAGGCAGTTGGTCCTACAAGCAGAGTAGTTCTAATTAGATTTTGTATCTCCTCTTTTGTACGTGTACGTTTTGCTGGAATAGGGCAGGAACGGTTCTGCCATTTCTTTTTGGTGTCATGGCAAACGCTGTCATTTAGAACGCATTTCATGGGTATCCCCGGTTGTACGGTAGCGCTGGCAATCAGAGACACTTGTAGGTCAGTCAAATTTACTCCTAAAGAGTGAGCTATTATCTCGAATTGTTCGACTTTGTATCTTTATAGTTGCTTGCTTGGTTGGATGGTAACGTTTAGGGTGACCGTTTCGACATTCGGTTGTATTGGAAAGTTACCAAGGGCCATTCTAAAAAACTCCACGTCTCTGCTTAGATTTGCTATGTCAAGAAACACGTGCGGAAAATGGCGTCATAAAGAAATGGCACTCACCGCAAGGAGTAAGGCACAATTCCTTTGTGCACGGCAACGAATAGTTGCCGTAGAACTCGGTAGGAAAACTTCCCGCGGCGGCGGCGACAACTGCTAGTAGAAGTTCGAGACGAACGGAGAACATAGCGAGAGAAGGGATTGCAGCGCGATTTGTGAGGCTCCTATGTAGATATCAAGGCTTAGAAAGTAAAGGAGGAAGTGGTTTTCTTTGTTTCTAGCTAATCTCTTCATCTAATTTCCTCTTTCGCTTTCTGGGACTCGTACGAGATTTTCGTCGTTCAATAGTGTTGAAATAGAGGGTATGGGACGGTCCAGAAGGTGAAAGCGGAATATATAGGTGGAGGTAAAAATGAGATCATGCATTAGTAAGATCATACGTAATAATTGCCTTCTCGCTTGAGCAAGCTCTAAGAGCTAGTCCCGCTCCCTGTGAAGTCACCCTGGATATTACCTAATGTACTTTCGATTCTAGAGCTTTTGAGACGATGCGCCAAGACGTCGTACTCGCGTTTATTGCACTTGCGTCGTGGATGACCACGGCAGAACGTGTGTACCATGGCTGTAAAGTGTGTACGTGTGACTGGACCGGCGGCATGGTCGACTGCAGTTTGCGAAATCTGCGTGCATTACCCGACAACGGCAGCTTTCCAACGAATGCCACACTATTGTACGATCGTAGTGAGGACAAGAAAGGTTTATATGCCGTTGACGATAAGACTATACAGCGCCTTTAACAACAACGAAATTGAAAGTATTGACCGCCATTATTTCATTGGCTTCGAGAATTTAAAAACAATGTAAGATGTCAAGGCCTGATGTTAACATACTAAGGAAGAATGTGTATTGCAGCCATGGCCAAGAGAATAAACTAAGGGAGTCATTTCTATTGCCTGCGACAGTAGAAGAGGTGTAAGTCTCAAGCGCTACAAATTATATAGACTAACATTTAGCCTGAAATATCTGTTTTCGTTTTGGTGATGTAGAGATTTGAGTCAGAATAAGTTGGCTAATATTTGTGAGATGTTTGATTCTCAATTCATTTATTCATCTTTAAGCTATCTGTAATGAAACATTGTACTCGTTATCAATTCATCATTGTGATGTGTATTTAGGAGCTTTCAGTACAACAATATAGAACACCTTCACAGCGGATGTCTCAGCAATTTGTCGGCTCTTGGAAAAATGTTAGTTGAACTTACGGCACCGCGGCATAAATAACGCCACGATGTAAATTTAGTATCTTTTCGGATAATGAAATAAAGGTGATAGAGCCGA
Organism: Oscarella lobularis; assembly: GCF_947507565.1. NCBI lineage: Eukaryota > Metazoa > Porifera > Homoscleromorpha > Homosclerophorida > Oscarellidae > Oscarella > Oscarella lobularis. The sequence goes on along the minus strand of NC_089177.1, from coordinate 1,121,942 downwards.
ACTCTTTTCGAAACCTGACATCACTCTCTTTGTTGTAAGGACTGTATATTAGTTGCTGACATACAAATACAAAGTGATCTGCGTAGGCAGCTAGGCAATAACAAAATACGAAGCCTAAGTTCGAATATGTTTGTGAATGTCGGGAAATGTGCGTCTGGGATGGCACAGTTTCAATTGTATAATTTGATAAGAGCATGCGCTTTAGTATGCATGCGAAAATTCTTTTTTAGAGTTCTAACTGCAAATAGCCTAACTCGGTTGCAAGCGCAAGCACTAGATCTTCCTTGCCTATCAGATTTGTAAGTTATTTTAAAAATTGTTTTGAGATAAATATTTGCGTTTATTTAATTAATTAAGATTAATAAACGAAAACAAAATTTCAGAAATTTCTCAAGAGGCTTTTCAATTATTGCCACGACTTAGTAAACTGTAAGAACGAAGCTCTATGCTATTACCAAAAATTATCTTTAACTCACTGTTCAGGGATCTTAGCGGCAACCGCCTAGTACGCCTTGAATTGGAGATGTTTTCACATCTACACCGTGCACTTGGAAAAAGAGTTCTTACGATGCTGTACGTAACGGCTACACTGCAATGCATTTTTGACTGTACATGATGGCATCTTAGAGACGTCTCCAACAATAGCCTTGTGTCACTAAAAGGGTGGTCGTCAGATAACGAAGACGCTCTTGTGATTCTTGAATTGTAAGGGAAAGCAATGCGTACAATACGTCAATTTATATTGGTTCCGCTAGAAATCTTCCAAATAATTTTCTGACTTACATCGACCCTACTTTCCTGTCAGATGTTCGAATTGTCACACATTTGTAAGGTTACTGCCTACAAAAAAATTAAGAGCATTTTCTACTAGAGACATTTCCGGAAACCAACTTACGGAGTTTCCACCTACTTTAACTCACCAAGTCAGCCTTTACAAATTGTATGGTCTAGACACATTAGATGTATATAAAACCTGTGAACAATTCTGTTGCAGATCGTCTCTGTACAATAATATATCTGTCATCAAGAAGTCAACCTTTGCTGGTCTTGTGAAACTAATTCATTTGTAAGTTAAAACTTAAAAAAAATTAGAATGATTTGCTACTAGTGTTTTAGGAATTTGATGGAAAATAAGATACATACTATTGAAGATTATGCGTTTGCAACTCTAGATAACATTGAAAACATGTATGTCTACAAAAGAAACTTGCAGCTTAATTAACAGATTCTCGTGTTTTAGCCTCATGCAAGAGAACTCTGTTCAGAATGTGTCTCGAAATTCTTTCATTCTTTCAAGCCAAACTAAAACCGTTAATATGTACATTTATAATAATATTAATAAGTAGGTTGATTGAATCCATTTCCTAAATCAATAATGTTTAGTTTTCTGACGTGCACCGGGTTTCAGGAAACCCCAACTACGCAATCAAACGCTCGTTTGTCAGTATACAGTACTTGGTTGATTAAAATGTTGATTATCTCGCGCCGTAATTGTTTTTGTAGACACTGTGTAACGCCAGAAAACCTTGCCGTGATTTATGTGCCACAGGCATCTACATACTTTTTAAAGACTCGCGGGTTTAAATGCCGAAAGATTCCTTTTTCCTCCACCGAGTATTGCAAGTGCATTCAGTGCTCAACGGCTAAAATGTTGATCACCGATTTCCATGGAGACGGTCAATGCGTTTCTTGCCCTAAAGGTAAAGAAAGAAAGATCTTGTTTAGTAATATAATATACTGAACTGTAGTATATTTTTAGGAGGATACTACCAAGACAAGCCGGGACAGAATGCCTGCATAAAGTGCGATCATGGAACGTACGTGGGTTTGCATCAGAAATCTGCAAATTCCGCTGCTGACTGTCATGTGTGCCCGAGTGGAACCGACACGACTAAGCACGCCGGCTACAGAGCGTGCGACTGCGTGAGTAATCATTTTCGACTGGACCGATACGGAGAATGCGTAAAATGCAATGGCAAGGGAGAACAATGTCAAGATGATTATCTAAGTGTGGCTAACAAGTACTGGTGGAGGTGGGAAGATGCCGAGACAGAGTATCGGTATTCACTCTTAGTGGAAAATTTAAAGAATCGAGGAGACAACTATAACCGAAACACGACAAAGTTTACTGGGATTTTGCCAAAAATACATCTCTGTCCAATTAGCGAAAGCTGCAATGGAAGAAATTCTTCTGTGAGAATAAATAACAGCGACATGTGCACTGAAGGATACGAAGGCATACTGTGCGGAAACTGCTCCACAGGATACCACTTCTGGTTTCAGAAATGTTACGCGTGCCCTCAAAAATGGAGAACCATTCTTCAAATCTTTGGCTTTCTTGCTCTTCTCGTTTTCCTGGCAACGATTCTCTACGTTATAGACAAGAACGTACGTAACAAAAAAACGAACGTCGTTGTCGATCAGCTCAGCTCCTCGCTCAAAATTCTCGTCGGTTTCTTTCAGGTCATGTCGGCTGTGCTCGACGCCCTTTCGTACGTACCATGGCCACAAGCGATTCTTTCCGTTGGACACTTTATGAAAACGATAGAGCTCAACATTCTGGCTGTGGCCGCCATCTCCTGTCTGAACGAAAAACTCCGTTTCAACGCTCTGGAAATTCCTGGACTGAAAGTTGCAATACAGCTTTGCTTTTTGTGTTGTTTCTGGGTCTACTACAAAATAAGGCTGAGGATTATTCGGCGCTCAGCCTCTAGACTGTCCACGACTACGTTTAGGCTAAGGGTTTCGCAAGTGAGGACTGCCTGTCTAAGAAACAGTTGGTGGATACTGTTTGTCGGCTATCCGTCGACGGCGGCGTCTATCATGGCGACGTTTCCCTATAAAACCTGGACGTGCATGAAAGTATGCTTTCACGAGTCGCTGAACCAGTCCACTCAAGATCAATACTGCAAGTGGATACTAAAGGACGACTATAGTGTTGAATGCAATTTTGGAGCGTCTACGTTCCTTTGGGCAGTCTGCTGGATTTTGATTTCTTACGTAATTATTCTTCCAATCCTCCTCTTCGTGGCACTGAAAATGAAGAACAAAAGAACGTTTTGGGAGCAATGTTCCTTTACGTGCGATTTCTATGACAGTTTGGCATTTCTTGATGGCAACTACAAACCTCGATTTTGGTTTTGGGAGGTCGTTGAGATTCTTCGAAAGCTGGTGCTTATAAGTGGAATAGGATTTTTTGGGAGAATGAGTCACTCTGGACTCGCTTTGGCGACGCTCTTGGCAGTGTTGTTTCTCGTTCTGCACGCTCAACTTCAACCAATTGAACGCAGATCTGAGCATTGGCTACAGCTGATTGCTCTCAGCGTGATTTGTACCAACCTTATGATGGGAGCAGTGTTTTTTCTGTCCTATCAAGACAAACGAGATCCAGGATACAACAGCCTTTTAGACGAAAAGCGATTTAGTAATATTGTCATAACAGCAAACAGCTTCTTTCTGATCTGCATTATATGTAAGCTTCACTAACCAAAACCAAATTGTCATTTCTAATATTTTTTGCTTTATATTTAGGTAAAATGGTCTATGGCTTGTTTCGCGTAGGGGCCGAATTTATCAAAAGCAAAAAAACTCAGACCGTTTCTTCAGACTCCTAAATTTATATACGTGTACTGATGATTTAGCAAGTAGAAATATTTCGAGCAGTGAGCCTAGCGCACGTCAGTCAACAAGTTGGCCCCTGAAGTTCGCCGTGTTTCTGTTTCATTTGCTTTATTTCAACACCAAGACACACGGCGCTACATCTACGAACAAAGCTTAACGGGCAGGAGCTCTCTAGTCCAGCCAGGGACCCCAAAATCCTCCATACTTGTGAAGAGCGGCGTCGCAAGCGGCCGGATCATTCTTCCCGCGATAGGGCAAGAAGGCGCCCTTTTCGTAAACGGCCAACTTTTCCATCATCTCCTTCACTTTATCCGGCATCGACGAAGCGAGATCGTTCCTTTCTTCGGGATCCTCCTTGATATTGAACAAGCAGCCAGACCAACACAGAGCAACTTCCGGTATCCCTCCCTTGGGATTCGTCTCGTTCGGATACTGCGGTCCAGTCCATCCAGCTTGACCGATCTTCCCGTACAACAACTTATAGTCGCCACTGACCAGAGCTTCGACACCATGAGAATGATTCAACCCGTTACTTCCAATTGGAATTTCCGTGCGAGGCGACTCCTTCGTTTGTCCCGATATAAACGGCCACATATTCATCCCGTCGACGGGAGGCAAATGAGCAGCGGACGCTTTACTATCAGCCGAATCGACGCCAGCCAAACTACAGAACGTCGCATACCAGTCGCATATGGCAACGTAGCCGTCGACCTTCGTCCCGCGCACGGCCGCAGGCAGAAAACCGCCGGAGACGAAAGCGTTGACTCGTACGCCGCCTTGCCAATTGCTCGCCTTTCCGCCTCGAAGCGGATAATTATTCGCGCCGCCGCCGGGATACTCGGGACCTCCGTTATCGGCGCTAACGACCATCAACGTATTATTCCACATGCCCTTCTGCTCGAGCAAGTTCGTCACGTTGCCGACGACGTCGTCGAGATAATTCACCATGGCGTGATAAATTCGACGCGTTTCGTCGTCGATGAAACCGAATTTCTTTTCGTATTCGGACGGCACTTGAAGCGGGGCGTGCACGATGTGAGGAGCGTAGTAGAGAAAGAGTGGCGTCGACGCGTCGTGGGCTTCGATTACTTGACGAACGTGTTCGGCGAACATTTGCTCTTCGTAGACGGTGCCGTTCTCGCCTTTGGCTGGGTGGTCGTAGTCCCACAGATCCGTCACGGGTCCGTAGTTGGCGCAGGAGTTTGCTGTTTCGGTGTAGAAATCATTGGCGTGGTGGAAGTAGCCGAAGCTCGAGTCGAAGCCGCGTCCTCTGGGAGTTTGCTCGATTGTACCGAAGCCGGCGTCCCATTTGCCGACTTGGTGAGTGGCGTAGCCGGCCTTTTTTAGCTTTTCGGCGATTACTGTCATGCCCGGGGGAATGCCTTGGTAGCCGTTGGGATCGCTGGCGTTGTGCATCGTTGCTTCGCCGTTGTCGATGTTGACGTGAATGGGAAGACGACCGCTGAGGAGGGACGATCGCGTCGGCGAGCAAACGTTGTGGACGTAGTGCTGATCGAGTTCGACTCCCGCTTTGCAGAGACGATCGAAGTTGGGCGTGACGACTTCTTTCGTTTGCACGGCGCGATGGTAGCCGACGTTCGCCCATCCCCAGTCGTCGACGAGAAGCATGAATATGTGAGGCTTTTCTGGAGCTGCTTCGAGGCTCGATGAAATGTCGTGCATTACTAGCAGAAGGAGATACAGCGATATTGATTTCGTCGTTGCCATTAGTCCGTTAGAACTTGAGTACTGTACTATCCGGGCCAAGTTTCACGTGAGTGATCTGCATTTTTCAAACAGCTAGTATCGAATACAAAGCGTTGATCGTGGCTGACTGATTAGCCACGGGAGTGCGTCGGCTTGCCGTGGAACTATCCGGAGAGTCAACAGCTGGCGCCTAATATGCTGAATCTGATCAACCGAGCTAATAATGTAAGATTAGATGAACGCTCAGGCTATTGATAGCCTTATATGACGTCTGCTAGCTGTCGTCGTGGATAATTGACATCATTGTGAAAGGAGACACGGCTGAAAAACGCGCCTCGGCTATGACCTATTTTACGCGAACGGCTAGGGTAATCAGTCCAACTCGTAATATACTAATTGAGAGACTTGACTCATAATTTGCAGAAATGCTACGAAATCAAGAACTTCAATACTCTTTTTACGATAATGACGGCTCAAACGTCGTCGGCTATACGCCGGATGGGCTTGACGTGGGAGGTACGTAGATGCATGACTTCTGTTTCGAAACAGCTAGCCGTTTGTGCAGGCTCTGCCTACGAAGACGAGAGCACTATTAGGACAATTGAACCGATTCATATCCAGTGCTGACAACTATATGAACTACCGGCAAGAATTGCATCAAGTTAACCAGCAACCGTGTATTCCATACCTCGGTTAATAATAATGATAAATCTAGCTCGAGCCCTTTTTTTTTCTAAAACGTCTTTTCTCAGGAGTTATTTTGTCAGAATTGACATTTATTGAAGAAGGAAATCCGACCTTTTTGCCCGGTCACCCGGGTGTGATCAACTTTCATAAGTACAGGTTATACGCGAAGGCTTTGCGAGGAATTCAGCGGCATCAGCAAGTTGCGTACGGTATAGGAGTTCTCAAGGTAAGCGCGACCCCTCGGTTGCCTACCGGTTTCATCTTCTCTGTTGTATATAGCCCGTGTATCAGCACCTTAAAGATTTAGATCCCGTCCCTGATGAAAAAGAACTACTTCGACGCTCTGCTGTCGCGGAACCAGATTTGTGACGTGTTTATATATATCTTAGATTGTTTCTATATTTAGCATGACAGACACAGCGGAGGGATGTAGACAAAGCGAGCGAGTAATTTATTTCTCTAAAAGTGTGGGTTTTTTGCTATTCGTTGCAGCTCTGAAGTAGGCGAAGGGCAGTGTGTATAATTTGCGTAGGAAGCTAGATGTTTGCAGTTTTCTGATTTTGACTAGTACTAGTTGGTTTGCCAAGTGGTAAACGCTTTGAGGAAACGGCTTCCGCAAATTCCTGTAGATTTTGTTCCGATTTGTTCTTTTCCCTTCCCTGGCCCTGCCACACTGAGATGTACACAAATCAGTACGTTGTTGCTGTTGTCAGTAACCTTGAGAGACCCAGTTCCGCTAATCTAAATCGCAAACATGACGTGACGCTACGTCTTTACTATTATGTCTAAATACGTTTTCACGTCAGCTGAAGCGAATTTTGCAGAATAGGTAGTTGGTCCTACAAGCAGAGTAGTTCTAATTAGATTTTGTATCTCCTCTTTTGTACGTGTACGTTTTGCTGGAATAGGGCAGGAACGGTTCTGCCATTTCTTTTTGGTGTCATGGCAAACGCTGTCATTTAGAACGCATTTCATGGGTATCCCGGTTGTACGGTAGCCCTGGCAATCAGAGACACTTGTAGGTCAGTCAAATTTACTCCTAAAGAGTGAGCTATTATCTCGAATTGTTCGACTTTGTATCTTTATAGTTGCTTGCTTGGTTGGATGGTAACGTTTAGGGTGACCATTTCGACATTCGGTTGTATTGGAAAGTTACCAAGGGCCATTCTAAAAAACTCCACGTCTCTGCTTAGATTTGCTATGTCAAGAAACACGTGCGGAAAATGGCGTCATAAAGAAATGGCACTCACCGCAAGGAGTAAGGCACAATTCCTTTGTGCACGGCAACGAATAATTGCCGTAGAACTCGGTAGGAAAACTTCCCGCGGCAGCGGCGACAACTGCTAGTAGAAGTTCGAGACGAACGGAGAACATAGCGAGAGAAGTGATTGCAGCGCGATTTGTGAGGCTCCTATGTAGATATCAAGGCTTAGAAAGTAAAGGAGGAAGTGGTTTTCTTTGTTTCTAGCTAATCTCTTCATCTAATTTCCTCTTTCGCTTTCTGGGACTCGTACGAGATTTTCGTCGTTCAATAGTGTTGAAATAGAGGGTATGGGACGGTCCAGAAGGTGAAAGCGGAATATATATATACATGTAGGTGGAGGTAAAAATGAGATCATTAGTAAGATCATACGTAATTGCCTTCTCGCTTGAGCAAGCTCTAAGAGCTAGTCCCGCCCGCTGTGAAGTCACCCTGGATATTACCTAATGTACTTTCGATTCTAGAGCTTTTGAGACGATGCGCCAAGACGTCGTACTCGCGTTTATTGCACTTGCGTCGTGGATGACCACGACAGAAAGTGTGTACCATGGCTGTAAAGTGTGTACGTGTGACTTGACCGGCGGCATGGTCGACTGCAGCTTCCGAAATCTGCGTGCATTACCCGACAACGGCAGCTTTCCAGCGAATGCCACACTATTGTACGATCGTAGTGAGGACAAGAAAGGTTTATATGCCGTTGACGATAAGACTACAGCGCCTTTAACAACAACGAAATTGAAAGTATTGACCGCCATTATTTCATTGGCTTCGAGAATCTAAAAACAATGTAAGATGTCAAGACCTCATTTTAACATACTATAAGGAAGAATGTGTATTGCAGCCATGGCCAAGAGAATAAACTAAGGGAGTCATTTCTATTGCCTGCGACAGTAGAAGAGGTGTAAGTCTCAAACACTAAAAATTATATAGACTAACATTTAGCCTGAAATATCTGTTTTCGTTTGGTGATGTAGAGATTTGAGTCAGAATAAGTTGGCTAGTATTTGTGGGATGTTTGATTCTCAGTTCATCTATTCATCTTTAATCTCTCTGTAATGAAACGTTGTACACGTAACTCATCATTGTGATGTGTATTTAGGAGCTTTCAGAACAACAGTATAGAACACCTTCACAGCGGATGTCTCAGCAATTTTCCGGCTCTTGGAAAAATGTTAGTTGAACTTACGGCACCGCGGCATAAATAACGCCCCAATGTAAATTTAGTATCTTTTCGGATAATGAAATAAAGGTGATAGAGCCGAACTCTTTTCAAAACCTGACATCACTCTCTTTGTTGTAAGTACTGTATATATATTAGTTGCTGACAAACGAATACCAAGTGAAATCTGCGTAGGCAGCTCAGCTATAACAAAATACGAAACCTAAGTTCGAATATGTTTGTGAATGTCGGGAAATGTGCATCTGGGATGGCACAGTTTCAATTGTATAATTTGACAAGAGCATGCGCTCTAATATGCATGCGAAAATTCTTTTTTAGAGTTCTAACTGCAAATAGCCTAACTCGGTTGCAAGCGCAAGCACTAGATCTTCCTTGCCTATCAGATTTGTAAGTTATTTTAAAAATTGTTTTGAGATAAATATTTGCGTTTATTTAATTAAGAAAAATGAACAAAAATGAAATTTCAGAAATTTCTCAAGATGCTTTTCGATTATTGCCCCGGCTCAGTGAACTGTAAGAACAAAGCTCTATGCTATTACCGAAAATCAGTTGTAGGGGATTGTTCAGGGATATTGGCGACAACCACCTAGTACGTCTTGAATTGCAGATGTTTTCGCATCTACACCGTGCACTTGGGAAAAGAGTTCTTACGATTCTGTACGGTAACGGCTACACTGCAATGCATTTCTGACTGTACATGGCATCTTAGAGACGTCTCCAACAATAGCCTTGCGTCACTGAAAGGGTGGTCGTCAGATAACGAAGACGCTCTTGTGATTCTTGAATTGTAAGGGAAAGCAATGCGTACAATACGTCAATTTATATTGGTTCCGCTAGAGATCTTCCAAATAATTTTCTGACTTACATCGACCCTACTTTCCTGTCAGATGTTCGAATTGTCACACATTTGTAAGGTTACTGCCTACAAAAAAATTAAGAGCATTTTCTACTAGAGACATTTCCGGAAACCAACTTACGGAGTTTCCACCTACTTTAACTCACCAAGTCAGCCTTTACAAATTGTATGGTCTAGACACATTAGATGTATATAAAACCTGTGAACAATTCTGTTGCAGATCGTCTCTGTACAATAATATATCTGTCATCAAGAAGTCAACCTTTGCTGGTCTTGTGAAACTAATTCATTTGTAAGTTAAAACTTAAAAAAAATTAGAATGATTTGCTACTAGTGTTTTAGGAATTTGATGGAAAATAAGATACATACTATTGAAGATTATGCGTTTACAACTCTAGATAACATTGAAAACATGTATGTCTACAAAAAGAAAATTGCGGCTTAATTAACAGATTCTCGTATTTTAGCCTCATGCAAGAGAACCCTGTTCGGAATGCGTCTCGAAATTCTTTGATTCTTTCAAGCCAAACTAAAACCGTTAACATGTAAGTAGCTTGATTAAATCCATTTCTTAAATCAATACTGTTTTAGCTTTCTGACGTGCACCGGGCTTCAGGAAATCCCAACTATGCAATCAAACACTCGTTTGTTAGTTTGCAGAACTTGGTTAATTAAAATGCTGATATCTCGCGCCGTAATTGTTTTTTCAGACACTGTATAACGTCGAAAAACCTTGCCTTGATTCATGTGCCACGGACATCTGCTGACTTCTTAGAGACTCGCGGTTTTAAATGCCAAAACGTTGCTTCTCCCGGAATGGGCGAGGGTTACAAGTGCCGTCAGTGCCCGACGGGTAAAAAGTGCGTCACCTATTACCATAGGAACGCTCGATGCGTTTCTTGCCCTAAAGGTAAAGAAAGAAAGATTTTTGTTTAAATAGTGCTGTATTTAATATATTTTTAGGTGGATACTACCAAGACAGGCCGGGACAGAATTCCTGCATAAAGTGCGATCATGGAACGTACGTGGGTTTGCATCAGAAATCTGCAAATTCCGCTGCTGACTGTCATGTGTGCCCGAGTGGAACCGATACGACTAAGCACGCCGGCTACAGAGCGTGCGACTGCGTGAGTAATCATTTTCGATTGGACCGATACGGAGAATGCGTAAAATGCAATGGCAAGGGAGAACAATGTCAAGATGATTATCTAAGCGTGGCTAACAAGTATTGGTGGAGGTGGGAAGATGCGGAAGCAGAGCATCGGTATTCACTCTTAGTGGAAAATCTAGAGAATCGAGGAAACGACTACAACCGAAACACGACAAATTTTACTGGCTTTTTGCCAAAAATACATCTCTGTCCAATTAGCGAAAGCTGCAATGGAAGAAATTCTTCTGTGAGAATAAATAACAGCGACATGTGCACTGAAGGATACGAAGGCATACTGTGCGGAAACTGCTCCACAGGATACCACTTCTGGTTTCAGAAATGTTACGCGTGCCCTCAAAAATGGAGAACCATTCTTCAAATCTTTGGCTTTCTTGCTCTTCTCGTTTTCCTGGCAACGATTCTCTACGTTATAGACAAGAACGTACGTAACAAAAAAACGAACTTCGTTGTCGATCAGCTCAGCTCCTCGCTCAAAATTCTCGTCGGCTTCTTTCAGGTCATGTCGGCTGTGCTCGACGCCCTTTCGTACGTACCATGGCCACAAGCGATTCTTTCCGTTGGACACTTTATGAAAACGATAGAGCTCAACATTCTGGCTGTGGCCGCCATCTCCTGTCTGAACGAAAAACTCCGTTTCAACGCTCTGGAAATTCCTGGACTGAAAGTTGCAATACAGCTTTGCTTCTTGTGTTGTTTCTGGGTCTACTACAAGATAAGGCTGAGGATTATTCGGCGCTCAGCCTCTAGACTGTCCACGACTACGTTTAGGCTAAGGGTTTCGCAAGTGAGGACTGCCTGTCTAAGAAACAGTTGGTGGATACTGTTTGTCGGCTATCCGTCGACGGCGGCGTCTATCATGGCGACGTTTCCCTATAAAACCTGGACGTGCATGAAAGTATGCTTTCACGAGTCGCTGAACCAGTCCACTCAAGATCAATACTGCAAGTGGATACTAAAGGACGACTATAGTGTTGAATGCAATTTTGGAGCGTCTACGTTCCTTTGGGCTGTCTGCTGGATTTTGATTTCTTACGTAATTATTCTTCCAATCCTCCTCTTCGTGGCACTGAAAATGAAGAACAAAAGAACGTTTTGGGAGCAATGTTCCTTTACGTGCGATTTCTATGACAGTTTGGCATTTCTTGATGGCAACTACAAACCTCGATTTTGGTTTTGGGAGGTCGTTGAGATTCTTCGAAAGCTGGTGCTTATAAGTGGAATAGGATATTTTGGGAGAATGAGTCACTCTGGACTCGCTTTGGCGACGCTCTTGGCAGTGTTGTTTCTCGTTCTGCACGCTCAACTTCAACCAATTGAACGCAGATCTGAGCATTGGCTACAGCTGATTGCTCTCAGCGTGATTTGTACCAACCTTATGATGGGAGCAGTGTTTTTTCTGTCCTATCAAGACAAACGAGATCCAGGATACAACAGCCTTTTAGACGAAAAGCGATTTAGTATTATTGTCATAACAGCAAACAGCTTCTTTCTGATCTGCATTATATGTAAGCTTCACTAACCAAAACCAAATTGTCATTTCTAATATTTTTTGCTTTATATTTAGGTAAAATGGTCTATGGCTTGTTTCGCGTAGGGGCCGAATTTATCAAAAGCAAAAAAACTCAGACCGTTTCTTCAGACTCCTAAGCAATTGAAATTTATATACATGTACTGATGATTTAGCAAGTAGAAATATTTCGAGCAGTGAGCCTAGCGCACGTCAGTCAACAAGTTGGCCCCGTGTTTCTGTTTCATTTGCTTTATTTCAACACCAAGACACACGGCGCTACATCAGCTTAACGAGCAGGAGCTCTCTAGTCCAGCCAGGGACCCCAAAATCCTCCATACTTGTGAAGAGCGGCGTCGCAAGCGGCCGGATCATTCTTCCCGCGATAGGGCAAGAAGGCGCCCTTTTCGTAAACGGCCAACTTTTCCATCATCTCCTTCACCTTATCCGGCATCGACGAAGCGAGATCGTTCCTTTCTTCGGGATCCTCCTTGATATTGAACAAGCAGCCAGACCAACACAGAGCAATTCCCGGTATCCCTCCCTTGGGATTCGTCTCGTTCGGATACTGCGGTCCAGTCCATCCAGCTTCAACAATCTTCCCGTACAACAACTTATAGTCGCCACTGACCAGAGCTTCGACACCATGAGAATGATTCAACCCGTTACTTCCAATTGGAATTTCCGTGCGAGGCGACTCCTTTGTTTGTCCCGATATAAACGGCCACATATTCATCCCGTCGACGGGAGGCAAATGAGCAGCGGACGCTTTACTATCAGCCGAATCGACGCCAGCCAAACTACAGAACGTCGCATACCAGTCGCATATGGCAACGTAGCCGTCGACCTTCGTCCCGCGCACGGCCGCAGGCAGAAAACCGCCGGAGACGAAAGCGTTGACTCGTACGCCGCCTTGCCAATTGCTCGCCTTTCCGCCTCGAAGCGGATAATTATTCGCGCCGCCGCCGGGATACTCGGGGCCTCCGTTATCGGCGCTAACGACCATCAACGTATTATTCCACATGCCCTTCTGCTCGAGCAAGTTCGTCACGTTGCCGACGACGTCGTCGAGATAATTCACCATGGCGTGATAAATTCGACGCGTTTCGTCGTCGATGAAACCGAATTTCTTTTCGTATTCGGACGGCACTTGAAGCGGGGCGTGCACGATGTGAGGAGCGTAGTAGAGAAAGAGTGGCGTCGACGCGTCGTGGGCTTCGATTACTTGACGAACGTGTTCGGCGAACATTTGCTCTTCGTAGACGGTGCCGTTCTCGCCTTTGGCTGGGCGGTCGTAGTCCCACAGATCCGTCACGGGTCCGTAGTTGGCGCAGGAGTATACTGTTTCAGTGTAGAAGTCATTGGCGTGGTGGAAGTAGCCGAAGCTCGAGTCGAAGCCGCGTCCTCTGGGAGTTTGCTCGATTGTACCGAAGCCGGCGTCCCATTTGCCGACTTGGTGAGTGGCGTAGCCGGCCTTTTTTAGCTTTTCGGCGATTACTGTCATGCCCGGGGGAATGCCTTGGTAGCCGTTGGGATCGCTGGCGTTGTGCATCGTTGCGTTGCCGTTGTCGATGTTGACGTGAATGGGAAGACGACCGCTGAGGAGGGACGATCGCGTCGGCGAGCAAACGTTGTGGACGTAGTGCTGATCGAGTTCGACTCCCGCTTTGCAGAGACGATCGAAGTTGGGCGTGACGACTTCTTTCGTTTGCACGGCGCGATGGTAGCCGACGTTCGCCCATCCCCAGTCGTCGACGAGAAGCATGAATATGTGAGGCTTTTCTGGAGCTGCTTCGAGGCTCGATGAAATGTCGTGCATTACTAGCAGAAGGAGATACAGCGATATTGATTTCGTCGTTGCCATTAGTCCGTTAGAACTTGAGTACTGTACAGTCTACTAGCTGTTTGAGATCACTCACGTGAAACTTGCCCGGTACTATCCGGGCCAAGTTTCACGTGAGTGATCTCAAACAGCTAGTAGAGCCTGGTAGAGCTAAGAGTTTTCCTGTATTATAGAATACAAAGGGAAGCGAAGAAAGTACAAAATCGACATTTCAAAGGTAGGCAAAAAAACACGGCAGTTCACAGCTCAACCCACGGTCCCCAGAAAGCGTCGTATTTCTCAAACGCCGTTTGGCAAGCCTTTGGATCAACGAAACCTCGATGCGGTCGAAACATTTTCTCGTGGTAGGCAGTAGCTCTTGCCCTCAACTCATCAAGAATAGAACTCATTGACGAATTTCCAGCCAGGTCAACGCGCTCTTCAGGATCCTTTATGATGTTATACAAGCATCCCGTTTTGCCACAGTCCTCTCCTGGCCAATCATCCGATCCCGTCGGCGCCGTCACGTTCGGATATTTAGGACCAGTCCAACTTGCATAGATATGAAATCCCAACAGGATCTTATACTCGCCGCGAATCAGACCATATCCGCTGAGAACAATGCGATCTATAACCATAGGCCCAATAAAGATGTCCTCGCGCGGCGACGTCGCATTCTGCCCGGACACGAGCGGCCACACGTTCACGCCGTCGACCGGCGGAAGACCGGCGACGCTCGCTTGCTCGTCGACGGGATCGACGCCGGCTAACGCGCAAAACGTCGCATACCAATCGCAGAGATGAATCAATCCGTCGACTTTTGTCCCGCGCGCCGACTCCGGCACGAGACCGCCCGAAACGAAAGCATTGCCTCGTATGCCGCCCTGCCAATTGCTGAGCTTCCCGCCGCGAAGCGGATAATTATTCGCACCGCCGCCGGGATAGACGGGACCGCCGTTGTCGGCGCTGACGACGAGGAGCGTGTCGTTCCAAATGCCCTTCGACTCGAGCGCCGCCGTCACGTTTCCGACGACGTCGTCGAGATACGTTACCATGGCGTGATAGCGTCGTCTCGTCTCGTCGTCGATGAAATCGAATCGGGTCAGATATTCGGTCGGCACTTGGAGCGGCTGGTGAGCGATGTGGGGCGCGTAGTACAAGAAGAGCGGCGCGGTCGCGTCGTGATTTTGAATGATGTCGAGGACGTGTTCCTTGAACATGTTCTCTTCGTAGTCGTTTCCTTTTAGGTGAATGGCGGGACCGGTGTTGAGCCATAGATCGGTCACGTTGCCACGTCCGGTGCAGTGGCCCACCGTTTCGGTGAAATAATCGTTCTGGTGATGAAAATAGCCGAACGTCGTGTCGAAACCGCGTCCCAGCGGCGTGTGCACGTGAGTCGCAAAGCCCGCGTCCCACTTGCCCACGTGATGCGTCGCGTAGCCAACCGACTTGAGTTTCTCGGCAATGACTGTCATATTGACAGGTATGCCCGCGTAGCCCGATACGGGATCCCCCGCATTGTGCAGGGTCCCGGAACCGTTGTCGAGATTGACGTTGCTCGGCAAGCGACCAGAAAGAAGGGTCGAGCGAGACGGCGAGCACATTGCGTGCACGTAGTGCTGATCGAGCTCGACGCCGTTGCTGCAGAGACGATCGAAATTGGGCGTCACGACTTCTGGCGTCGGCTCGTCGCGCCGATGATAGCCCACATTCGCCCAGCCCCAGTCGTCGACAAGTAGGAAGACGATGTGTGGAGGCTTAGCAGTGGTTGTACGCAGCAACACCGCCGTTGCAAGAGCCAAAAGAACGGCGAGGCGACGCATTAGAAGAGTACAGAGCAGCTGAGTAGCTGTACGTGCGCTAACGCGATGGATGCAAGCACGGCCGACGCGAAAGCTCGCCTCACAGACGCTGTCGGTCGAGAAATCGTCGCTACGGTTATGCTGGAGACAACGCTAAAAGGATTAGACAGCGATAAAAATGCGGCGGTTCTCGTGCCGCTCTTCGACTCGAACGGATCGATTCGCGTTCTTCTCACGAAACGATCCCAATTCGTTTCGTCGCACAAAGGCGAAATATGCTTTCCGGGCGGTCGCGTCGAAGCGAGCGATCGCGACGACGTCGACACGGCGCTGCGAGAAACGGAGGAAGAAATCGGTCTCGCGCGCGAACACGTCGAAATCGTCACCCATCTACCTTCCATACTATCGCGCAACCTCGTTTGCGTGCGCCCCATCGTGGGAATCATACCGCGCGACGCGCGTCTGAGCGTCGATCCGCGCGAAGTCGAAAGCGCGTTCTCTATGCCGCTCGCCGAATTTCTAAACGCTCGGATTGCTCGCAGTCGGACCATTCTGTGGCGAGGGCAAAGGGTTCTCATGCCTTTTTTTGACTATCGCGATTCGGAGACGAATCAGGTGCACACTGTCTATGGACTGACTGGGTGGATCTGCCTGGCTGTTGCCGTGTGCGTGTACAGAAAAATGCCTGAATTCGATCTTGATCCTCCCGGGGAGAACGAAATTAGACAGAGACTCAAGTCACTTCTTGCTTCGAGTCAACTTTGATGAGAGTCCTCACTCACCTTGAGTGTCCCATTACGTTTATCAGAAATTCATTATTTATTCACTTTTATTTGATTCTACACAAGCGAGCAAGCAAGGGATCCTACTAACTAGACGAGTTTTTTCGCTTCAAAGAACTTCTTCAAATGACGCATCTGCCATAATCCAATGGCAACCAAGACGACAAGTTGAATGAGAGCCCAATAAAGAACCCGTGAGTTGGTGCTATCGCTGGTCAGACGAAATCTCTCCTCGCGATACTACAAAGAGATAGGTAAGTTTTTGAATTAATTAATTAATAAAAATGTATCTTACCCTTTGATAACTTTGCTCTTTTGTTATCTGTTCGACTTGATCAAGAAGCTGTCGTACGCGCAGCTGAAGCTCGGTCAACCTATCCTTAGCGCGGATCTGCGGGTAGTCGTTTGCGTGCTCGCCCACTTGAATATCAAAGTGTATCCTCTAAAGGAAGTTAGACTAATCTCCTTTCCCCCGATGGGGGCCCCACTCGCGTTTTCGTACCAGTTTTTGCCCGCCGAACCATCGCGTCGAGTTGCTGTGCAGGCAGATCGTGTGCTCGCCGGGCGAGTGCGACGTGAACGCAAATCGACCCTCGGCCGCGTAAAATTTCGACAAAACGATCTTGTCGGCGGGATCTTTCACTTCGACGTGCATCCCGATGCCGGGACTCGACGGCAAATAGTCGCCGATCCTATCGTCGTACGCTTGGATCTTATATTTGCCTGAAATCGACCGTAAGGAGGAAGAATCTTCGAATATTTTGCGACTTACCAACTACCATCGTCTCGTCGGGGACCTCCTCGATGAAACACTTCTTCGCCGTTTCGGGTATGTGAAAATAGAGGCCGCCGGACGGCGTTAGAAGAATTAGAAGGGTAAGAAACGTGAGAGTCGCCATTTTATGCGATTGTAGCCCGGATGCCCGGGTTCATAGCGCCTTGATTTGCTGACCAAGCGCACTTTCGTTACTGCGTATGCGTTCGCTTTTTGCGTCAAAATAGCAACCGAATGTCTTTAGAATTTCCTAACTATGGACCCACAATTCAATTCATCGCTTCTACTTCTCGTATTATGGCATTTCGCAGCAACGCGACGATTGACGTCATGCGTTGCTCAATGTAGCGTGACAGGGCGTGTCTTGCGTACGTAGCACACATTCCTTGTCGTTTTTCGCGTTTTGAATTGATTTCCAAAAAAATTTCGTTTGTTTTTGCAGGCAGAAATGCATTTACAGCCGATTGGCATTCAAATGGCGCACGTTTTGATCGTGAATAGCTGCAGTCGTAGGGTCCCAGTCGCGTATGAGTATAAATACCCAGCCTTTACAAGTACTTATCAGATGGAGCAGAGCAGAGCTCGTGGCTAGGATAGAAGGGAGATTGGCAACACTCCCCAAGAGTCCCACGGCGGCTAGCCTCTTCCACCAGATCGCGAGGCGCCCGTCGGTCGACTTTATGAATGATCGCAACGGATTCATCAACTACTGGAGCAAGCGTCTAGCGGTCTGCCTACAAAGAGCAAACTCACGAATAATTCTTAATAAAGTAGAACTAATTATCCCCACCCATCATTCCCCTGTTCTCCCCTCCCCCTCCCCTGTAGATGTAAGGTGCTTCACCACACACCATTCCCTCTAAACCCCCTAGTGCCCCTGTCTGTGTGTTTATTAGAATATGTACTGTGTAGTTGAGAGATATACCATAAATAAAACCCCAAGGCTTGAGGCACTATGGCCCGGTGGTCGCCTCATTCCTCACTTGTCTATCGGTGGGTCTCCAGCGTGGCAATGCTACCATCATTCTCAACAAAATCAAGGCCATCTTTCCATGCTCGGCGACCCGCGCCTCGTCACTTCCCGCCAACACCGATATTCGGTGCTTTGGCAGTGACCTTCACTAACTGCATCTAACTTCGTCTCACACATACCCCTTCCCTCTTTTACATTTTCGTTGGTCGTAATAGTCTGCCCTTACCCGTTCTGTCTAACCCACCCCTTCATTTATGTTTACCGATAATATACTAACTTGACAAGGGTGTAACATTGCACGCCTTCCTAGTTCTCGCATCTCTCTCCCAGCTCCTGGGCACCTCTGTCACCGGATAAACCTCCATAGCACCGTCTTCCGCGGGGTTTGTGTCAAGTGTCGATGTTTTTTGATTTTTTTGAAGTTCTGTCAGCGAGAAGACGCGTTTTTTGACCTTTTTACGGTCAAACGACGCTTGTGTTACCGAAAGGGGCCCTAGCTGAAATTTTGCGGTGTCTAACATTTTAACCAATTTGAAATCGTTAATCGTGTCTCACGATGTTTGTGGTACGCTATTTAGCTAAAAAAATATTTTTTGAGTGTAAATATTAGTTTACGACATTACGACAAGCCGTAACAGTAACGACGTGCATGGATTCGACGTAAGAAATCCACTCTCTACACCCTATTGTTTTCAAGCGGGCTTTGTATCGTCTACAGTACCATCTTCGAGTCGAAGAGCTTGGAAGAAAGCGACGAAACGCGTCCACCTGGCGAACCCCAACTAGGGACGTTGCAGGCGCAGTCTAGCGGCGACAGTGCACCAGGGAATAACTTGGAAAGCACAATTCCAACCGGTACGATGAGAAAACCGGAGTAGAACGTCAATAAAGCGAGCAATTTTCTCGAACAGATAGCGAAATCCAAGAAAGTTCGTATATCCGGCAGCCAATGCCACTACCACTACCGCAATGTAAGAAAGAATAGCTGTAGTAGCTAGCTATTTTGTAGAGCCGAAAAAAAGTGCATACCTCAATAGCAAGAGCATAAAATAATAGGATGAATATTACACTCGACAGTTCCAAATTTTCTTTCTGTGTTTTAGTTCTTCCTCCTTTGGCTCCAATCTGGTCCGTTCACAGTTTGACTGACGGCCGAATGTACTACTTCAACCGACTCACGCAAGAGTCGATATGGGAACGACCGCACGACTTTCACGCTCTTGCTCCCATTACTCCACTGCCAGGACATCATCATCATCATCAGCAGCAGCAGCAGCAGCAGCATGCAGGATCTCTCGATTCTCCGTTTCCTTTGGTTCAGCAGCCTCAGCAGCCAGACGCAGAAGCGCTGAGAAAAGAGAAGGAACGCGAGGCAGCTGCATCTGCCGCTCGACCAATTTCGAGTCGACCGATACCGGGAAAACCGTGGCACGTCGTCTTCACCGGCAACGGAAAGGTGTTTTTCTTCAACAAGACGACGAGAGTTTCCGTGTGGGAAGTGCCCACCGAGTTAGCCGACGTGAGCAATTTGGAAAAGCTTATGAGACCGCCTAGAGAAGGAGAAAGTGACGAAGATGACGAGGAGGACGACGAGGAAGATTATCCCAGAGACGGCGAAGAAGAAGAGGAGAAAGAGAAAGAGAAAGAGCTTACAATTGAAGCTCTAGAGCCAGAAGCAAAGAAGGCCAAGTACGTAGAGAGAGGGTGCATCTGGTCGCGGTTTTGAGATTGTTTTACAGACTTGATGATGATAACGATGATGGTGATGATGATGATGAAGAGGGGGAGACGGCCGAGGCAAAGGCTAGTCGTTTGAGAAAGTCTTTGTCTGTCGAAGAGCGATTGGAGTTGGTTTATCAGATGTTGTCTGAAAGCAACGTGAGCCGAAAATGTTTAATTTTATTGATCAAAACGTTTTTCTATTTGTAGGTTTCCGCTTTTTCGGCTTTTGAGAAAGAGCTGCCGAAATTCGTTTCCGACTATCGATACTTACTTCTGCCAATGAAGGAGCGAAGGAATGCGTTCGACAGTTTCGTGGCAAAGCAAGTCGAAGAGGAGAGAAAGGAGAAGAGTCGAAAAATTCGCGAAAAAAGAGAAGAATTTCAAAAGCTATTAGAAGAAGCTCGTCTAGGTCCAAAGTAAGAGAAACGGTGCACTCTCTTACGTCACAATTCTCTCTCTCTCTCTTTTGACTTTGTAGAAGCACTTTCACGGACTTCTCGGCCAAATACGGTCGTCACGATCGCTTCAAAGCGGTCGACAAGATGAAAGAGCGCGAGACACTGTTTCACGAGTTCGTCGCTCAGCTGAAGGCTCGCTTGAAGGAAGAAGACGTCGTCAAAGAAGAGAAGGTAAGACGATCGGCTCTGCGCGTGTCATCAGCGACGATGGCTTGGGTCTCACGTGTATCGTACGGCGACGAGAACTGAATTCGCAATTCGGTAAGATCATGCAAACAGGCGTGTGGGGGGAAGTGGACCGGTCGAAAAAAAATAGAAGCGTCGCATAGTTGAATGTAGTGTTTGTAGTTTGAATACCGAGCTAATTTTTTTTCTTTGCGTGCTTTTGTAGGTTAGGGAGGATTTCTTCGCTATGCTGGCTGAAGTGAAGAAATTGAATAAGAGAAGCGAGTGGCGACGAGTCAAGGACGCCTTATACAAGGACAAACGGTATCGAGCTGTGAGCGGGTCGGAAAAAAGGGAAGCCCTCTTCAAAGAATACGTTTCCAAATTGGCAGGGGTAATAGTAGCTCTTTCTCGCTGGAGACTTTTCAACGTAGCCTACCCCCTGGGTCCCTGCAATACTTCCATAGCACTGTCTTTTGTGGGATTAATTATTTGTATCAAAAGTCATATTTTTTTACTTTATCCAGTCAAAGAACCGCGTTTTTTTAGGAGCCCAAGGTGCACTTGTTATGGTCACAGGGACCCCAGTTGCATATTAATCGAACTAGAGCAGTTTGACAAGGCTACCCGTACTATATATACAATCATGGTTCTAAAGTCTCCAGTTTAGGCGGGCTGCGACGTTTATTGGATATGCTTCTTATGGCCTGGAATTTAGGATAGCGGGCAGGATGTGGATCGCGAGAGAAAGGAGAAGATGGAAGCGAGTCTGCGAGAACGGCAGAAAGAGGTGGAACGCGAGAGGGAGAATCAGGCGCACAGGTGGGGTCGCGAGAGGGAAATGCATCGGAAGGAGGAGACTCTCGAGCGCTTCAAAGCATTTCTGATCGACATGGTAAGGAGAATGCGATTCAATGAACGTTTAGTCTCATTAATTTCCTCCCCAGGTGAAAGACTCTGAGATGGGATGGCGCGACGCGAGGCACTCGCTTCGCAAGGATCATCGTTGGCGCGATTTCGACCTGCTCGACTTCGGCGAAAAAGAGGATTTCTTTCACAAGCACGTCGCCAATTTGAGAAGTCGAAAACGAAACGCTTTCCATCGGCTTCTCGACGAAACCAAGGCAAGCTGGAAATTGCTATCATCTTTTGACAGGAAAAAAATCTTTTTTATCTTTTGCAGGTGTCGTTGACGTCGACGTGGAAAGAAGTGAAAGGAAGCATAAAGAAAGATCCGCGTTTTGAGAAATTTTCGTCAAGCGATACGGTAAACAGATCCAATATTCCACAAAACACGGATCTTCATCGTCAAAACAGAAGAGAAAAATGGAATTCGAACGCTACATGGAGGAACAGCATCGCAAAGCGAAAGAGGAGTTTCGATCGTTGCTAAGGGAGACGAAACAAATATCTCACCGGTACGACTCGAATAGCAGATGACGTCGAAAAATGAAAGCACAACGCCTCTTTAGAACGAAACAAATGATCGAAGACAACCCCACCCATTTGAAAGAAATTAAGCAGATTCTAATGGTAAGTGACGTAGTTTGTTTTCGTCCGCGACGCACACGCGTTGCGGCCTATACACGAGTGCCACTCCCTCAAAGAGTCCCTTATCTCTCTTTGCCCCCACCCAGAACGATCTTCGCTGGCTCGTTCTCGATTTCGTCGAAGACGAGCGCGAGTCGCTTTTGCTCGACTACGTCGACGGTTTGGCCAATCGCGGTCCGCCGCCGCCGCCGACGGCGTCCGATCCGTCGGAAACGCGACGCAAACGGACTATCTGACGTCGTCTTTTGATTTCCATAACACAATTTCGATTTCCGAGTAAACGCGTGCGATCGTAGTGTGAGCTCATTTGCCTAAATTAGAACCAAGGGCGTCGGCTAGAAAGTTTGGTTGGTTCCAATTCGACCTCGTTTCAGTTTGATTCCTTGTTGTTTTGCGATGACTTCACTTTTGGGTTGCCTGCTCGTTTGCCTCGCTCTTTTCGTCGGCTCGCTCGTCGCGCAAGATTGCGCCATGGGCACGAAACCTCAAGTTCAAGCGTTCGGTCTGAGCCATTCCGACGATATACAAATAAACGGCACGTTCGTCGGAACTATGGCGTCGTAAGTGGCGAAATTAGCCGAATTTCCGCCAGTGGGCGGTGTCCCCGCGCACACAAAATGATAATCTATGCAGCTGCATATGGTACGTGAATGGACAGATGAACACCACGACAATGGCGACGTTCGTATCAAA
The DNA here is from genome assembly GCF_947507565.1 of Oscarella lobularis. Classification (NCBI taxonomy): domain Eukaryota; kingdom Metazoa; phylum Porifera; class Homoscleromorpha; order Homosclerophorida; family Oscarellidae; genus Oscarella; species Oscarella lobularis. Next base: position 1,099,209 of record NC_089177.1, on the reverse strand, counting down.
CACAATGATTCGGTGAGACCCTGAGACGTGCCATTGTGAGATGGACACTCACTATACGGTGTCATCATTCTCACACAGGTGCCCTGTGCCGAAATTCTTGAGTGCTCTTCGCGACGACGATGCGACGGGCTCGCCCATTCCTCCAACAAATAACCCGTCTCCGGGACCAGCGTCCGATGCGCTTATTGAAATGAGAGTTCACGTTTATCACCCGAGCGCCAGCGATATGAACGATCCGAACTGCTTCTCAAATCGAATTCTAGTCGCAGGTACTGTAGTCCTTGTTACGATTCTTTTTCGACTTCTTTCTATTTTTTTGCGCAGGAAATCGAGTTGTGCCTACGAGCGGTCCGTCGGGATCTCCTGGTTAGCGAAAATGTTAGAAGAGAATTTTTATGACGTATAGTATTTATTATTTAGTTCCTGATTGTGGCCTTCTTGCCTGTACCACGACTTACAACGCTGCGTCGACTGCATCGAAAGGAAACATATCGCTTGTTTGCGCTGCCGCGGAAAACTACTTGACCTGCTTGAACGCGATTAAAAATTGCCCCAATATGGTCAACATTAATAGTGAAAAACAAGTCGCCTGGGATGTAATTAAAATGAATCCCTGTCGTCCAATGACACCATGTAAGGCCTTCGCTCTTTTTCTGTACGAAGCAGAACTGATTGTCTTTGGAATCAGCTCCTTCATCTGGACCGACTCCCAGTGACGCCGATGACGACGACGATACCACGGCACCGCCTCAACCGACGCCGACGACTCCGATGCCAGCCGTGTCCGAGAGAGGTTTGGTTTATTCGCGATGTGACTGGCATTTGTAACTTTACGTTCCGTCTCTCTTTTATTATAAGATTTGTCGGTCTGCTGTGCTCAGAATGCGCATAATGCTGCTCTTCGTCCCCAGTGTGCTACAATCTGTGCTCAGGTACTTCTCGCGATCGTGGATGATTTTGAGAATCTCGTGAACGTGGTGCTCTTTTTATGACAGACTTTCTACGACTTTTCCAAGCCCGGCAATACGACCCTTTTGCCGAAACTGGAGATGATCTGCAGAGAAGACGTTAGTTGGCTTGTTTTAGATCGACTCAATTGAAAACTTTTTTCTCTTTTTTAGAAAATATTCGAAGCGTGCTTGAGACGACGATTGGCCATTCCGCCCACCATCTCCACCGCCGAATTTCGCAAAGGTAAGGCTTCTATGCCTCTAGGTTTTTTTGCAGACGTTATTTCTCGCTGTGATTTAGATATTCAAGAGTGCTGTCGAGATGATGGTAGTGCAGAGTGTCAAGCCGTCTGCAACAATGTAGGAGGAGAATGCGTACAGCTTAAGTATTTCTATAGTTCAACGTTTTCTGCAGCTCGTTTCTGGGTCTGCCAACACCGTGGAAATCGTGCAGAAGTGCCTTAGACAAGGAGTAAGACGAATTAGACTGAAAGTCCGGTCAATGTATTCATTGGCGAATTCGTACAGCAGAATGACGATATCCTTGACTGCTTTACCGACGTCGTCGAAGACCACTACGACGTTAAATTGCCATCGGAAGAATGCTGCAACGGAACCGAGTGCATGTCCAGATGCGAAGCGGTTTGTAACAAATGAGGCAGGACTTTTGTCGACTGTTTTGTTCTCTTTGTTTAGGCTTTTGACGACTTTTGGGCGTTGGGTGCTCTCGCCGTGACCGATCCGCACCAATTGGCTTTGAATCAACAACTGACGCAACTCACGTACGCGATTTCGGGAGTCTGCTCGAACGTAAGGGAAAATTTTCTTTTTCTTGCAAAAGGCTCATTAATTAGTTAATTGAAACTAGAACGATGTCAATTCGTGTCTTTACGGAGACAGTGGCGATCGACCGTACCACTTCGGACCTTCAGATGATACCGTACAAAGTAGGCTTACTGCACTTCCCGGTTTCCTTCCATAATTAATTGTCCTCTCGTTTACAGAGGCGGTAATGGCCTGCTGCAATAGGACTCTCGCTAGTGACAGAGCGTGCCGCGATGTCTGCGAGGTAAGTGTCGCGTATTCGATTATACGGACGACGTTATAGGCGAATTTTCTTTATTCAGGACGTTCTTGAACCCGGGTTTCGGTCTCCGACCAACGTTTTGGCATGTTTTAATCCACAGGAAGTAAGACCTATTCTCCTATTCAATTTCGGAAAAAAATTTATTCGTGCTACTTGAATTTTATAGTCCGCGTTCGTTCAGTGTGTTGCTAAAGGTTAGTTAGTAGACGAAAAACGGCAACGCGTGCCTCGACCAGAATGTCTCTTTATAGAAAGCGGTGGCTCAGCGATGGAACTTCGGGCTTTCTTCCGAAACCTTGTTCGCGATCGATATCGTGGTGACGGTGAGCTCTGACCGGTCGACCTCTCAAGCGAGAGGTATATCATGGCTATGTTTCTAGCTCCGGGCGAGTGCTGCGATCGTGCTGAGGAGGATGCGTGCGAAGATTTGTGCGATGACGTACGGTCCTTGTTGTAGTTGGCTTAATGTAGCAGCTTTATCACTTCTGTATAGCTCACCGATGGAAAACTTCGCCCGTCCAACTGGACATGGATCAGCAACTGCAGGGATGGCGCAAAGGAGGTCTGAATAACTTTGTTCAAATTTGACATTTTTTGAAAAGGCTGCTTTAGGAGGAATTGCTTCAGTGCTACGCCAATGGTATGCATAGCCACCAAAGCGACATTCCACGGGTCTTAGCTATTTTTTTATAGTCCGCTACGGACAATGCCAAGGAGGCTGCAACAATCTTGACTTCTGCGGCGGTTTCAATAACAGGTACAGGCAAAGTAAGCTTAGTGTACTCATAAGATAAGGGGCTGATTGCGCGAAGATCCTTCGACTATCGCCTGGGCGAAATGTTGTGTGGGCCCGTGGGCGACAGCTTGGCTGCCGCAATGCACGGATCGTGGATCAAGGACAAAGTCATGTGGATTCTCGACCGTCCTGTCAAAATCAAAGACGTCGACACGTGCAATTCGGATTTTTTCAAGGTAGAGAGTGACACTATAGAACGGCAGATCGTTTGCTACAGGTTCGTCTTATTGCAGTCACTGGCGTGCTTTTTGATTGCTAAACCCTGTCAAGACGACAACGATTTGTCGCACATATGCCAGTAAGGGCAGAGATTTATCTATATTTTTTGTGATGTCATTATTTGTTATCTCACACAGGGACGAATGCGTCGCCGCCTTTCAGAATTGCAAGGCCGCCGACGAGCGTCTTTCGGCGACGGAGATCTGCCAGCTTCTCGGGACGTCGAAGACGCAGTGCTGGAATTTGGCGAGAGATTTCACGGGATTTGCTCCTCCCGTGAAAGTGGTCAATATGACGGTGTCGATTGTTCTGCCGGGATGGACGTGGACGCCGTTGTTGAATCTGGTCAACAGTCCCATATTCGGCGAGCTTTCCGATCAAATCGAAATAACTGTAAGAGGCTTACGTCCGTCAATATTCTCATCCTTAGCTAACTATGATTTTTAGGTGGAGAAACTCTTTGCTCATCTTCCCGGAAGGCAGACCGTTCGCATCGCTGGATACGAGTAGGAATATGCCCTTTATGCTCTCCTTTCGACTCTGAAATACTTCTTGCTTGCAGGAGAGCGGGACAAGGCAACGTTCGAGCTAACTTCACTATAACGAGCCGCGGATCGAATCCGGCGACGTACACTCAATTGAAACACGTCTTGGAAGAAGCCGCTGGTGTCGGTGTTAGCAATCCTCAACTCGGCGACCTGAAGGTCGCCCAGGGATCCCTCCTCCTTCAAGACTTCACAGATTACGGTACAGCGTATAGAATGTTTGATAGTCAGTGCAGCCATTTTTGATTTTGATTTTTTTTATAAAGGTGATAGTGGTTCCAATCCCACTGCTGGAGCTGGAATGATCTCGGCTTCTCATGCCGTCGTTACTACTCTTATTCTGCTCGCTGCATCTGTCATATTTGGACACAATTGAGTATGTTACTATTATACCGTCGTACTTCGCGTTGCAGTTTGTTGCATCGTCTGAACTTATGGAGCGTATTGTCACAATAAATGTGTTTGTGTCTTGATGAGATCTGCGCATGTCTAACGACGGAACACCATATTCCATTCCGACGAGGCGTTGTTTATCGTCGGTTCTTCGCTCGAATTCTGGTCTAGGATGAAGTCTTCGTCGTTCGCTCGGCACGCGAGTGTCGTCGGTCTTTGTTTCTTGCTTTTCGCAAGCGCGATATTGAGCCAGGAGTGTTCGACGGATAGCAAGCCGAAAATCTATTCGCTTAGATTCGTACAAAGCCCGGAATTTTCTGTTTTGCTAAACGGAAGTTACCACGGCGACCAAGCTATGTAAGTGGGCGGAAAATCGCGAGAGCGCACAGTCGGCGCTCTTTTAGAGAATCGCAGTCACTGGCGAGGTCTAAATACAGCACAGCAGTAGATTGACAAATTAACCACACACACACACAAGCGGTCCTCTTTAATTATCAATCGATTTTAGTAAAGTCTCTACTACATTTTCGGCACCTGATCCTTTTTTGGCGCTACAAATCGAGTTCCCGGACACTGGTCTCCCGTATACCCTTAGAAAAACAGTACAAGTCCGTGACTGCATGCTCTGTAGCACAGAAAAACAGCTACCATCTACGAAGGAATTAACGCGGGATAAAAAGACAGCTCGATTGATCGTGTTTTAGGTGCCGTTGGTACGCTGACGGCAGCCTGAATTCGACAGAGCCAGCGAAGAACATCTCATCGTCACTAATCACGTATTGGCAGATCAATATAACCCGTTTTTTGAAATTCTAGCGTAATTGTCGTATTTTGAAAAAAAAAAGGTGCGCCATACCAAATTTTTTGATTGAACTTCAAAATCGCGGCGACGACAACGGCGACGACGGCAATACAACGGACTTGCCGTTTTCGCCGACTCCGACTGCGGACGTCGGCAGCGGCGAAGAACCCGCCGATGAAGACTCCGGCCTCACCATCGACTTTTCACTGGAGATACAACTGAACGTATACGACAACTCGACCACGAATCGAAGCAATACGAATTGTCTTACAGGACTCAAACACGTTGCAGGTAAAACATAGAGAAGTATTCTCTTCGCTATCTTTTTTTTAATTAAATAATTAATTAATCGATCAAGGTCCTAAAGACGTTCCTACTGTTGTGGAGCCTACAGAGGGTATACTAAAGGATGCTGGGAGAATTTTTGCTATACGCGCTTCGAACGATTTCTTTTTTTCTCCTTAGCTTATGATTGCGGTTTTGGATTTTGTTTGGGAAATTTTTCGGCGGCCTCGTCCGCTTCCGGAGGCAATTTGTCGCGTCTGTGCGTCGCCTACAGAGAATATTCCAACTGCTTGAACGCCCTGCACAACTGTTCGGCGTCCGATCAGAGCGATATCGATCGAGCGAAAGCGAACAACACGGAAAGTCTAGCCACGTGCGATCTGTTGGAACACACCACGTCCGGTTAGAATAGATAAAATAAAATAGAGTCTTTATCATTATGTGGTGCGAATAGCGTCTCCGAGTGCGAACGCGACTGCTAATGGAACGGAGTCGACGTCAATGGGGCCATCTACACTGGGACCGTCAACGTCTTCTGTCGGACCGTCGACTGTCATTCCGTCTACGGAGGCACCTTCCACGTTGGGACCTTCGACGGCGATGCCATCTACGGGAGGACCGGCTTCAACTCCACCGCCTCCGGCGTCAGAAATCGGTTCCAAAAAAATTGGACTTCTTTGTAGTTGCTTACGTATGTTGAATGTTTTTAGAGCTGTGGCGATGTTGCACGCAGGCGAGACAGCTTTCAAGCGTGGGCGCCGATTGCCGACGTCTCTGTGGTCAGGTGGGACGAGATTTTTTTTTATTCAATATTTTTTACTTGACGTTGGGCTAAAGGTTTTCGATCAGCCGTCGGTGAACAGAAATCTGTTGCAAAGTATGGAACGTACTTGCAGAAATGACGTAATGTTTTGTATACCGATAAATTAAGTATATCCCATTGGGGATTTCTCTAGGGAGAATTCATATCGTGCTTGGAGAGTCAAGCGTCTCTGACGTTTAGAGAAAGATTTCTATTTGGCACGTTTTTTTTTAAAAAAATTCCTCTACCGTCGTCGATTCATTTTGAATCAATTTCTCTTTTGCAGATTTTCGGGACTGTTGCGACGACTCGTGGGGGAGCATCGACTGCCAGCATTCTTGCAAGAACGTGAGACACGATTTCTTCTTCATTTATTACTGCGACAGTCGTCTATTTCTATTTATTCGTCTTAGTTCACCGATGGCTCGATCAGTGGAAGCGACCTAGTGAACAAGTGCTTCAAAAAAGAAGTAGAATTGTACACGCGCGCGCGCGCGCGCGCGCCTCATTCGACGTCTAAAAGCAATTCGTACGCGCGTAGAGTTATTCGATTGTACGATGTTTCGTCGATCTCGTCGAAGCGCATTATGGAATCAAACCGCTGACGGAGGAGTGTTGCGAGCAAAGCGACGACGCGTGCAAATCTCAGTGCAAAACAGTTGAAAAGGGGTCGCCTTTACGATATCTTCGTTTCATTGGACTCGTTCTCTAGATCACCGACAATTTTTGGTCGACGCACGTGCTCTCCGTGCGCGAACCAGGAAGCGGACTTGACAGCGAAATGGAGGTAGTCAAGTATCATCTTCTCGCCGTCTGCGATGACGGCACTTGTCTGAGTGACGACGACGACGGTGGCGACGGAGGCGGCGGAGGAGGCGAAGGCAGCGCGGAAGAAGCCATTATGAGTGACTATCTGAAAATTCAATCTTTCTTTTGCTGATTATACCGTTGCAGTGTCTATGAGTTTTTGCTGTAACGAATCGATTGCCAGTGGGAAGTCTTGTCAAGATGTTTGCACGGTCAGTGGAAATTGATGCACTCACATTTAGCATTCGATTTTCGTCTTAGAATTTAATGTCCAGCAATTTGTCAAGCGATAGCGAAATGGCTTCTATCAATCCTTTGAACTGTTTTCGGCTGGAGGAGGTACAGGGGGTATACCACGTTTGAAATTGAGTGCGAGTTTTCTTCTCTAGACAAAGATGCTCATGTGCATTTCCGACAGTAAAGATATCACATAGTATTCCTTCCCTTGCGTGCTGCACAACATACTTATATTGCAGGGAGTGGAATGACGCTTACAGACATTCGTTCTCTCTTTCGAGGACTTTCCCAAGACTCTTACATTGGACAAGGTGGGGTAGACTGCACGGTGTTCGTAGCGCCAGTCAGTTCCAGATGATTTAGACATCATGGACTGCTGCAAACACGCCGTTGGATCGTCGTGCGAAAACTCGTGTATAGAGGTATCAATCGCCTTTGGAACTGCGCAACTGGTGAATCGTTTTCTTTTTCAAGGCGATGAATTCGTCGTTGCCGTTCTCTTCGTCTTGGCTTGCTTGCAAGCGCGACTTGAGTCAGGTAAGATCAAAAGAGAATCACCCTGATACAGATATCAGTTGGAATTTTAGATTCAAATGCTGCAGTGCCTTTCTAGCGGTAAGATATTCATTAATTTAACCTTGTGCTTTACATAACCGTTTGCATGCGTAGTGGAATACGGAATATGTGCAGGAGGATGCGATCAACTCGACTTCTGCTCAGATTTCAACAACAGGTGTCTGAAACTGAGCGCACGAATTTTAGAAGAGACTTATTTACATTTTACGTTGATATAGACCGTACGAATATCGGTTGGCTGGCGGTCTCTGTGGACTCTCAGTCGAAAGTCTGGCGGCTGCATTGCACGCAAAATGGCTCGCCGATAAATCCATGTCAATCAACGGTCAAGTCATTAAACTAAAATCGATAGACTCGTGCGAAGCGAAGTATTTCAAGGTAAAGAAAACCGTACGACAAAACGTTTATAACTGGTGTATTTTCAGTCTCTCGCCTGTTTCCTTTTTGCTCAACCTTGCCAAGACGTCAATGACCTGTCCTTGCTCTGCCAGTAATAGAAAAAAAATCATTTTTTGCAGATTTTTTGCAATCCCGTTTAGGACCGAGTGCGTTTCGGTTTTGAATAAGTGCAAAGCCGCCGACGAGGGTCGAACGTCGTTAGCTATTTGTCAGATGATCGGCTCGACGAGTGTCTATAATCAGTGCTGGAATTTGAGCGCGTTTTCGACTCCTCCCGCGGGTGGGGTGAAGGAGATCAACGTTTCTGTGGCACTTGTTCTGCGAGGAGTGCCGTGGACGCCGCTATTGCAATTCGACGCGAGCCCTATTTTCAGGAATCTTTCGCGAAACGTCGAATTCAACGTACATAGAAGATAAACGAGGAAGCACGAGTAGAAAGATGAAATTTAGATTGAGAAATTGTTTGTCAACCTGCGAGGAAAACAGTCCGTTACAATCAATGCTTTTAGGTACAGAGAACCACCTTACGAATTGGTTAGAGGATGATGTGTCTAGGCTAATGGCGAATGGATTCATTGAAGTCAACTTTACTGTTACTAGTCGGGGCGTCCAGCCAGCTTCCTACGACGAGGTAAAGGAGGTTCTCGAGAGATATGTCGGAGGACAATCCGACAGCCAACTGGGGAATCTCGTCGTCGCAGGAAATTCTCTTCTCTTAGAAGATCGCACGGACTATTCAGGTAAGATTACATTACAGTAGTCCAGAAAGAATTATTTATATTATTCTGATATGATCACTTCTACTGGTACAGTTATTTAGTTAGCACGTATCTGTATCTAAGATGTATTTCTCTAAGTCTTGTCTCTATTATAGGGGCGCCAAAGGAGGCGGCTTCACTTGTTTTCGTCGTGTTTTGCGTTTTTCTGTCAATGTATGCATTGCAATTCTGGCGTTAAGTCTGCCGTGCGCACGTGCACAACAAAGAGACTCGATGTGTTGACTATTATCTCTGCTTAGCCGTTATGTTCACGTGAGAGAATTAATGAATATGGTATTCGCATTGCGCAGGCGTGGACGACCTATCGCCCCCCAAAAAACCGACAATCCTTTCTCTAGTTTGTTCCTGGGAGCAATGGCGACGCCACTCAATGCAGTTCAGAGAAGAGAGACAGCCCGTGACGAGGCAGGGTAAGCGAAGGAGAGAACGGCCCCCGAAATGCACGTGGCATATTTTATTAGAGATTTGTCGGCGTTGGACGCCGCGTTCGATCCAATGAAGGACGACTACGAATCGCCTACATTCAATTCGTACGATCAGACAAGCGAATTCGAAATGTCGACGGATGCGAGGTGCAGAAATCTAATCCGGGAAATTGTCAGCAAAGCACCGATTTTTTTTTAGAAATCAGAGGTGGTTTCGGAGCTTACAGAAATCGAAATCTCCAGCCCAGAAAGCCGTGTCGAGGAACGAAGTGTACGTCGGAACGATGCCAGTTTCTTTTAGTGAAGTACATAATTGATTAATTAAATAAATAATTAAATAGGTGCGCGTTCTTATTTTGATGGTTTAGTTCGATGTGACGAGATTCTTTTCATCTTGTGGAAAAGTCCTCAACGTGCACTTTCTTCCAATGCGAAAAAATTTACTAACGCGGGCTTGGTAAGTTGAAACGGGTGTTTCTGGAATGGCAGGCTAATCATTTTTCTTTTTAGCTTTGTGAGATTCGAGACAGGAGAAGGGGCTCTCACTGCTATTTCTCGTTTTGACGGCTTCAAGATGGGCTCAAAGGGCGGAACCCTTGCTCTTCGCCTCTCAAATCATTCAGTTGAGCTGACAAGGCCTTTTAGCCCTTTTGTTGAGAATCCGAATAAGAAGGAGAATCCGCCAGTAGGGAAGGATGGGAAGGAAGATGAAGATGATCGTGCGCTGAGCGAGAAGGCCGAGGGAAAGAGAAAACTTGAAGAATATACCGATCAGTTGTGCGGCTATGCGGCGGTGAGCGAATTCTTTCTTCCAGACGATGAAGAGTCGTTAGGAGGCGGCGATTTTCCGGGATACGACGAATGGGACAGTGACGACGGCGGCGGCGGCGGCGGCGGTTACAACGCTGAGACGTCAAAAGGCAATCTTTTGGGAGACGAAGAATGGGACAGCGACGACGACGACGACGACGACGACGACGACGACGGCGGCGGCGGCGGCGGCGACGACGACGGCGGCGGCGACGACGGCGGCGGCGACGGCGGCGGCGGCGACGGCGGCAATGAGACATTGCAAGGCAATATTTTGGGAGATGACGAATGGGATAGTGACGACGACGTCGTCGACGACGACGCTTATGACGTGAACGTTGGAAATGACGTCTTGCGTGCACTAGGACTACTGAAAATGGATCCCGAGAGAGAACCGAAGAAAGACGACGGAGCTGACGTTTCGAAGGGAAAAGAAAACAGGCGCCTCGCAGCAGATGAAAAATCCGATGATTCCACGACGAGGATCTTCACGAGAGTGAATCTAGGGACAGAACCAACGACAGAGGATTCCAAGAAGCTAAAAGATGCAAGGAAAATCTCGACAGTAGCGTCGGAGCAAGCGAAATTGTTCCAGCAACATCACGTGGATACACTGCAATCTAAGCCAAAACCTTCCTTGAACACTCTACAATCAAAGCCGAAACCTTCATTGAACACTCTGCAATCAAAGCCAAAGCCTTCCTTGGACGCTCTGCCGCAATCAACGTCGCTGTTGCCGCAATTTCCTCTCGTCACCCAAATCGGCGCCATGCCTCGCATGACTATTCCCCTTGATCGCTCTTTCGATGCGATTATATCATACGTCAATCGTGACCGATGGCTTCACGTCTCGTTTCAGGTGAACGAGAATAAGAACCTCCAGAAATTGGCGTTGCTCGTCGACCAGCTTCAGCGCGATTGCACGCCGCCGCCGCGATCGCTTACCCTGCACGAAGTCGACACCGTCTGTCGCGTTCATCAACTCGTCGCCGTGCGACTAGTCGCCGCCGAGCAGCAATGGTATCGCGGCACGGTGACCAAATTACTCGGCAATCAATCGATGGCGTGGGTTAGATTTGCCGATTACGGCTACGTTATGTGCGTCCCCACCAACAACGTGGCCGCGCTCCCGTCTCGTCGCATTTACTCGACGTTTCCCATTCAGTCTCAACATGCCTTCGTCCCGAACGTCATTATCACGTCGTCGCAGCAGGATCTGGTGCGATGCCTCTCCAGCGTGAAGCGCTGGAAGGGACGTCTCGTTAAGCGCGTCGACTGCGACCCTTTCGTTCACACCCTCGACTTCTACGACGCTTCGACGGGGGAAAATATCGTCGACATGCTCGTGCGAAGGCGCGTCGCCGTTCGCGAGAACATCGCCGTGCCGCCGCCGCCGCTGCGGTCGCCGAGATGTTTCGCCACGCGCGACGCGAAGTTCGTCAAGTGCGCGCACGCCGTCGGCGCGACGTTCGTCGTCGTCGTCGTCCACGTCGAATCGATCGCGACCTTTTGGGCGCTTCTCAGCGACGACGCAAAGAGGATCGACGCGCTCAACAAGTTCAATGACGAAATCGACGTCTATTGCTCGAGTCACACGTCCCTTCCATCTCGAGGGTATCGTCCCCGTCTCGACGAAATCGTCTACGCTCGCTACACCGCCGACGACGGCAAATGGTATCGCGCCATCGTCAAGGAAACGTCGCCGGGCAACGATCGCGTGCGCGTTTTTTTCGCCGATTTCGGAAACGTGGAAATCGTCGCCGTCGACGACGTGCGTCCCATCCGGTCGTCGGACGTCGCCTTTCCTTTCCAAGCCATCCGATTTCGTCTTCGCGACGCCGCTGTGCTGTTCAAATCGGTCGACGAATTCAAGAAGCGCTGTCTCGGAAGATCCTTCGCGGCGAAGCTCGTCGCTTCGGAGGTGGTCGATCTCGTCGAACTTCTGCCGCTCAACATCATACCTCCCTGTCGCGTTCCTCTCGACGGCAAAATCTTTTCCGTTCTCGTCGTCTCCGCCGACGGTCCGGACGGCTTCTGGGCGCAGGTTCTATTGCCGTCGCTCGAGTCGCTCGGCGAGATGAATTCGGCTCTCAACGTCGCCGTTCGCAACGCTTCGTGGTTCGTCGACGAATCGACGTCGTCGACGCTGAAAGTCGGCGAGGCGTGCTGCGCTCGTTTCAGCACCGACGGCGTCTGGTATCGCGCCGAAGTCGAGAAGGAGCTTCCCTGCGGAAGATATTACGTGCGTTTCGTCGATTTTGGTAATGTCGAGGTCGTTTCGTTTAGGGACGGCACCGTGCGTTCGCTCGAGCGACGTTTCGTCTCCTGCGCCGCCAGTGCGGCGTGCTTTCGTTTGCACGGGATCAAGCCGAAGGGCTCGATGGTTTGGTCTGCCGAGGCGCGCGCTTTCTTTTCAGCCGAAGTTCTGGGAAAGCGATTTTTGGCTAAGGTGGTCAAGCCTCCTTTTTGCGTTGATTTGGTCGATACGTCGGGCCTAGAAAAATCGTTTCCCCGTGAGAACTTGATTTATGCCGGCTTTGCTGTCAGTGCCACTGGCATTGAAAAGTGAGATGAAGCGCACGTTCGTTTATGTTCCCTGTTGTTGAGTTTCTTATGAGAAGCGTTTGACTAATGAAGATGACTGACTGTCTTTGTCTTTTTTCAAAAAGATATAATTTCCGACAAACACTCGCAGCTCATTCATTCAACGGTATTGATTTTGATACGTTTTTCGATGGGGCTATCACGATTTCAACTCGTGTTCTTGTTTGCATACGGGATCTCGACGAAGGGTGGAGTTACCGAAGTAACCAAAAACTCGCCGAAATTCGCATCGTTCTCGTCGCTTAATCCAGTCTCGCAGCTCGTCAGAAAATCAGCACAAGATCGAACAGCCGAACTCGACCGAAAAACAATCTCCCGCTCGATGGCATTCTTCAAGCATTTCTTCGGCGGAAAGAACAAGAAGAAAAAGGACTACCAGAACATAACGCGCGACGTCGATCCCGAATCAAAATGGGAACTCGTCGGCGAACTGGGCGACGGCACATTCGGCAAAGTTCACAAGGTGAGGCCCCCTTTCTGAAAAAAATGGAGGGCGGGGCGGCGACGCGACATTTCCCCCAAGGCAAAGCATCGCGAAACGGGCCAATTGGTCGCCGCGAAGGTGATCGAGATTACGAACGAGAACGAATTGGACGATTACGTCGTCGAAATCGACGTTCTCGCCGCGTGCGATCATCCGCACGTCATCAAGCTCATCGAAGCGTTTTATTTCAAGTCGAGTTTGTGGGTGAGCAAGCGATGGGGGAGACGAAAAAAAATACGAGTCGCGAATTTTCAATCGAAATCTTTTTCAGATTTTGATAGAGTTTTGTGCGGGCGGGGCGATTTTCGACGCGATGCTCGGTAATGGGGATTTTTTTTTGACGTCACGTTTGAGTGAGAATTTTTTATGTAGATTTGGATCGAGGGTTGAGAGAGAGTGAAATTCGCTTGGTGACGAGGCAGCTGTTTGAGGCGAGAGAAAAAATTATTTTCATCGAAATTTTATAATTGATTTTTTTTATATAGGCTTTGAGTTATTTACACAGCAATAGGGTTATACATCGAGATTTGAAGTCTCAAAACATACTACTTTGTTCGGATGGAACGATCAGATTAGGTGACGTGTGGGGGGCCTCTTCTCTGCAAACGCCAGCGCGGTGACAATGACGTGTTTCACTTCCAGCCGACTTTGGCGTATCAGCCATGAACAAGAAACCAAATCAGAGACGCGATTCCATGCAAGGGACGCCGTATTGGTGCGTAAAGGAAAAAAAAACCTTTCATCGTTTCGTTCTATGATGTTCTCTCAGGATGGCTCCAGAAGTCATTGTCTGTGAGACGAATAAGGATAATCCTTATGATTACAGGGTAAGGGAAAGGAAGGCTTATTTGGTTGGGGGGTTCAGCTCATATAATATCATTATAAGACCGCAAGATATTGTAGGGGATCCTTGAAAGATTCCTAAGTAAATCATCTACCCTGTAAACTCACGCTCTTGACATAGTATTGTTAATACGTTATTAGCTTCGCGGGTTCATGATTAGCATTTGGGTCCTTGTTTTCTTAGGCCGATGTGTGGTCTGCTGGGATTACGGTCATTGAATTGGCCGACATGGATCCTCCGTACAGCGAGATGTCTCAACACCGAGTCGGCTTCAAAATCACCAAAGCCGAACCGCCAACATTAGCCGCTCCTTCAAAATGGTAGATTTAAAAATTGAGTAAGGAGCCCACGTGAAAATCGTTTTCAAGGTCTGAAGAGATGAACGATTTCATTGCCAAGTGTCTCGTCAAGAATTTTGAATCTCGTCCCAGCGCCGAAGAGATGTTATCAGTATGCCATCATATCTATCTGTCAACATAGATCTATTTTCTTTGGGGGACAGCATCCCTTCATTCGGAATCCAGCCGACTCGAAGGCCCTGATTGGATTTTATAGAGAGGTGAAAGCCGACGTTACGACGACAATCGAAGACCTTCCAGACGACGTCGATTCCGCGCAGGATTTGGTAAGAGAAAGTCTGCCATGGTTGTTTTATTACTGCTAACATATATAGAAAAATCGTTAGCAATAACCATGAAAGATTAAGATTACTGAATGTTGCGTTTTATCTGTGTCTAGCAAAGTAACAATAATAGCTCTACTCCTGTCACTCCAACCGACTCAATGCCGACGACTCCCAAAGCCAGTGTAGCGTCGGTTGACAGCGGAATTACCAATGGAAAAGACGACGGAAAGGAAGGCCTGCCCAACGGCGGCGATTCTCTGGCTATGAAGACGCCAGACGAGACGTCGTCGGAGATTGTGGAAGCAGATAGCGGGCCGGCGTCGCTGAATAGCGAGGCGGAGACGTCGAAGTTCGCCGGAAGACCGTCCAAACGCAAGGTGAAGAAAATCTCGACGAGTGGAGTGCTGACTCCGGTGCAGGCTGTTCCCCAGGCAACGACAACCAAAAAGGTGAGGGAAAATTATATTTCAATTAGCGACTTTTGAATTGACCGGAGGTACGCAATTCTTTCTTTCTTTCTTTCTTTTTTCTAGGCCGAAGATTTGCCTCAGTACAAGACGTTGACGCGACTGAGAACGTTTGAAGTCGACGGTCAACAGGTCACGACGAAATCGACGAGAGTAATCGACGTGAGCGAGGGCGAGAATGCGTTCCGAGCGAAGCAGGCTCAGTACATGAGGTGAAATTGCAAGCGTGTGCAATTTTGGAAAGGGGTTGAGATTCCTCGCGTAGGAAAATTGAACTGCGAGAGATGAAATTGCTGCACCGCGAAGAGCAGAAGGAATGTCTCGATTTGATGTTGAAGGTGAAACAGGAGAGGGAGCAGCAGGAGAAGCAGTTTGATCAGGATAAAACGGTTTTGAAAAAAGGATTTCGCACGTCGCGTTGTTGTCTATTGATTTTCCTCGCAAGGAATTGGACAAGAGGTATGAAAACGATTTGGAGTCTGTCAGCAGGCAGCAGAAGAAAGAAATCGAGAAAATGGAGCTCCAGCAGCAGCAGGAATCGCGAAAATTATCGAAAAGACTCAAAGACGAACAGGTGAGATGCAGTGGCTACGTGAGGGAAAGAAACGTAAACTGGGTTGCAGGCGAAAGAATTGAAAAAGTTCAAGGAAGGCGCAAAACGTCAAGAGAAAGGAGTCAAGCTTGAGGTGAAGATTTTACAATACCTATATCTAGTGTCACCGCTCGTAGATAGGTAGAAAGGGACTGCATAAAACTCAATATATAGTCAAATACAGGATTGATTATTTATTTATCAGATAAGTATTGTGTCTTACTTTTTTAGTGCGATAAACTGCCCAAGGCTGAGCGTCGGGAATCATTAAGGGTCAAAATGGAGAAACTGAAGTTGTCTTTGCAAGATGAGGTCAGTAGATCAGTCTGGTTTCCCCCTGTACGGTTGCAACGTCGACGCGGTTTGTGACAGGAGAGAGACTTCCACGTCAAGCAGCAGGAAATTTTCGAGCACAAGCTGAAGGAACTCAACCAGGAGCAAAAGGACAAAGTCAGAAAAGTGGAGAGAGATTTTCTGAGAGCGAAACAGGACGTCGTCCGAGGCGCGAAGAGACGCACGAAAACGAAACGAGGTTCCTTTCTCACTTTTGATATTATTAGGGCGAGAAAATGACAAGTGGGAGCGAGAAGAGCGTCATCTTCACGAAAAACATCAGCTACTCAAACACCAGCTGAAAGAAGCTTTTCTCATGCATCGACATCAAATGCACTGTCGACACGAAAAGGCACGACTTGTTGTTGAAAAATCAAGAAAATGGGTTAGTTTTTTTTTGCGTAGGAATTAGAACAGCAACAGAGGCAGAATCAGAGACGAGAAGAGGAGGTGACGCGACGTCATAATCTCGAGAAGAAGCAACTGCCCAAGATTCAGAAGCAGGAATATCGAGCCGCTCTTACAGAGTTCAGAAAGACGCTCAGACATTCGATTATGTCGACGGGAAAGGGTCGAGACAAGGAGGAGGAAAAAGATCGGCTGAAACAGGTTTCACATAGGGAAGCGTTGGGGAAGGGAAAAGGATGTTCTAAGGCGCTTGGGTTCGCAGTTCGAGGCGCAGCAAATGCGGAAGATGAAAGGGGAAGTGCTGAAAATGGAAATGAGCCACGAGACGGAGATGCAGGAGGTGAAAACGGCGGCGCAGGTCTCGATGGATGAACTTCGATCGTTGCAGGTAATGCGTAAAAGGATAGAGAGAGGGGGTTGGCTGTATAGTGGGCTGGGGCTTATTTTCCTAGGTTGAAAAGAAGCAGCTGCTCATACAGCAGGAGACCGATAAGTTGAAAGAAAGAGAGGAATCTTTTGCTTCCGAGTTGCGCGAGTGGCAGAATAATCTTTTGGATCGAAAAAAGGTACGGGGGATGCAGCGCGTGGGTTCTCGTCTGCGGGTCTGCTAACTCTCTTTGCACAATCTATTTGGATCAATGCACAATGCTCTACTCTTGCGTTGTTTTTTTTTTGTAGAAACTTGACGATGACTTTCTGCTACAGCAACAACAGCAGGAAATGTTCTATGCAGGAGAAAATCGGCCGGAGTCTGCCTAAGTTTTTCACAAACACCTCCCCCTTCCCCCTGCACTCTAATGGAACAAAAATCTCTTTTTGTATTTTCGTCGCAGTCTTTATATCGTAAGCACAAACTGTGTATAGGCTGTCGTATCTTATAATTACAATTGTTAAGTGTAATGACATTATTAGCCATTACACAAAAAAGCATACGGGACTCGTACCTGTCACATGCTAATTTTCCTACTCTAGGCTGAGTGCCAAGAGAAACAGGACGAGTTACGCGGTCGCTTCGACGATGTCGGGAGAAAAAGAGGTAAGCATCTGTACGCCGTCGTTCTTCGCGAGGGAACCCCCTCCGCAGAACGAGTCCCCAACGCTCCATTGCACATCGCGCAGAGTCCGTGGCGGAGAGCACGTCGTAATTCGAACACCCGCGCGATCGAGCCACTAAACCCGTTCGACAATCCACAATGTAGCTTCAGAAGTTCCAAGTAGAACCTCTCCCCTCCCCCACGCGTTCCAGCGGTTCCACATCAGCGCGAACGCGCACGCGTCCCTTTGTTCGTCGTATCCGCCTGTTTATTGTGGGTTTATCGCGCAGCAATGCCCATCGGCTCAGCAGCCGCAGGACACGAAACAGATCGTACTCTACTTCGTCTACGGTCTCGCACTCGTCGCCGTCTGGGGCTTTCTCAGCGCGCCCACCGTTCTCTACGTCATGCCCAAGCAGACGTCGTGCGGCGCCGGCGACACTGCCGAAAGCCCGACCGTGCTAACGGAAAGCGAGAAGGTACGCCCCCCCGAAAGAGTCTCCGCGTTCGATTTTTTTTGACGACGCGAGCCACCCCATTTTACTTCAGTCAATACGTAAAACTTTCTGACGTCATACTTATAAAAAGTCACGTGACAGATTCCCCGGTATTTTTTTATCTGTACTAATTGACGTTGTCATACATGCCATGAACACGCCACTGTGTTCATATATGAACACCCTATATTGATCGTTTTCTCCTCAGGTGTCTCGTTGCGAGATCTTGAACGCGTCGTCGGTTTGCTCTCGGTTTCTCGACGCGCGTCCTTCCGCTCGCGTCTTCATCGCGATGAATCGCACGCAGCGGCAGATCGAAAAAGACCTCGCGAATCTTTTTGGAATGATGGACAGTTACGCGACGGAGACGTGCGTCGCGCACGGAAAACCGTCCGAGCTCCTCTGCCAAATCGCCTATCCCTATTGCGGAACGGACGCCGAGGGAAATGAGTACGGCGTGCCCATGTGTCCGACCGGATGCAGGCGAGCGGAGAATCGATTTTGTAAATTCGAATGGACCGCTGCTAAAGCGGTGGCCAAGCTCGACCCAGTCACATACGGCGCTATGAAGATTGTGCCCTGCGATAGTCTACCCGAAGATGCCGATACATTCTACAGCTGTCATGTGAACGAGACCGTTCACGCGGAAGGTATTGATCTATTTTAATTGGTGATATTATTTATTGTTGGCCTAGAACTCGTCATTGGGAATGCTGGTGCGTCGGATAGCAACGGCAGTTCGTCGTCGTCGTCGTGTCCCGCGCCCCTCGTTCCGTCTTCGCTTCCTGATGTGCCGTGCAGTCCAAGATGCGGGTTGTGGTCGTGGAATAGTCTCGGCGAGAGTGACGCGATCACTACCTCGACGTGGGTTGCCTTCATCATTGGCATCGTATCGTCGCTGGTCGTCTTTATCAATTGGGCCAGCTGCAAGTCCTTGTAATAATGAGCCGCGCTATTGTGGAGATTAGGTTGATGCTTGTTCACGTTGTTAGGCACAACTTGTCGGGCGTAATCGTCCTCTACATCAATGTCTGCGCTTTTATTGGCTGTAAGCTGGTTTATATTTTACAGTGGAATCTCCTTACCACGTGGAGTTTCCTCTTATTTGAGGTTTCAATTAGCAAATACATTTTTTTCTCTTCTAAGGTATTGTGATTGGAATTGGAATGACGATGGGTAAAAGACAGGCCTATTGCTCGGCCGACGATTGGGCGACGGCGTTTCTGAAGCCAACAACGTTTTGCACCTATCAAGGTAAACGCCTAAGAACGCACTCTATACGCCAGGCCCTCTTTTAATTTTACATTACTCTTTTCCCCCTAGGGGCTATTTATCACTTTGCCACACTCTCCATGTACATGTGGTGGATGTTTCTCCTCGTCAATCGTCTCCTCACGCTCTTCTCCTCCGACCTCTCGGACGCCTTCCGAAGTCGACCCGTTCTCATCCACGTAATCGAATCCATCATCGCTTGGGGCATTCCCGCGCTTCTCGTCGGCGCCGCCTTCATCAAGGATAGCGAATCGGCCTACGGACTCCAGAGCACCGACCCGCTGGCGTGCGGTCCCGTCGACTTGAGCACGGGATATTTCACGCTCTCGCTGCCCTTGCAAGTCATTTTTATAGTCGCCTTGACAATGGTTCTTCTATTCTTTGCCGTGCGAGATTGCAGGGTAAGAAGACGGTCCTTATAAATAAATAAATAAATAAATTACTCTTTCTTTTCTTTTAGCCTACGCTTATCTACTGGAATGGATCGCAAGTGAAAAAGGTCGTCGCTCAACCGGTCGGAAAACTCGAGAAACGCTACCTCATTCTCATCGCCGCCTTCCCCGTCATGTGCCTCTTCTTCTTCGCTCCCCAAATCCCCCTCATGTTCAACTCGAAGAAACTCGAGTGCGACCTGACCGACTATTTCATCTGCATGACAATCAAGGAAGATCCGTCGACGTGCCCGCAGGACTATCGTCGCTACTTGTACCCCGTTCTCTTCTGCATCGGCGCTCTCTCCATGTGCGTCTCGTCGTACGCGCTTCTCTTCTTCGTCGCGCTCTCCAAGGAGTCGCGCAAGTCGTGGCGCCAGCACAAGGACTCGTTTCACAATTTCATGGTGCGCGTGGGACTACGAATCGAACGCAATCGCTGCGATAAGTGCCAATGCGACGTGATCGACAAGGAGAAGAAGATCGCCGCCGGGACGTACGCGAAGCCGATGCTCGCCGATAAGCGAGGAGACGAAATTGGACAGCGCTACGCGAATCTGAGCGACTGTAAGCAATGCGTGACCGCGTTCTGAGATTTCACATAAGCACAAACGTTGTCTCGAGTCACTTTTAGACGAGTTCATTATTTCTAATCACCTAGACGTGTGACGTGCATCTATATAAATTGAATGTTAGGTCGACTCTTGGGAATCTCGTCGCGTCGCCGATCGCGTTCTCGTGCGTAGAATCTTTTCCGGCTCGACGACGACTTCTCAAGAGAGACGCGGCTTCTTTTTGGGTGGCTCCGTCGCCGGTTCGAGGTCCTCGACTTCTTTTTTCTCCCCGTCGAACTCCTCTGGAGTTATCTCCTCTTTGTCTTCAGGGAGCACGTTGTCAGTCGTTTCGGTTTCATCGGTTTCTTTTGGACTCGGTGTCGCCGTCTCTTCTTCGTTGGTAACGTTTTCCTCCACTTCTTCTATTTGTTCTTTCGTTTCCTTAGGACTCCCCTCCTTCGGCTTTTTAGATCGGACGGGAAATTTCTTGTCCCATCGACTCTCCTTCTTCGTCTTTTTCGCATCGTCAATGGGGGGAGGTGGAGAGAGCGTCTTTGGTGGGTCATCCGGAGGGGGAGGTGGTGGTGGTGGTGGCGGCGGCGGCGGCGGTGGAGGCGGAGGAGGCGGAGGAGAATCGTTGTCGGGGGGAAGTGGGGGAGGTGAAGGAGAAGGAGACTTTCTTTCCTCTGTGACTGCGACAACGCCGCTATCGAGAGGATAGTGACTTCGAACAATGGGAATGACGAGAGGTCGAAACGCCGTCTCGGCACTCGAATCGACAACGTCCGAAACGATGCCGTTGACTTTGGATAAAAGCCTGGATCTGAAGGTAAGTGCAGAAAATAAATAATTAATTTAGATATCTATTATTAAGTTCTAGTAATTAAAAATTCGGTATAGGTATAAATTCTTATTGGAATTTCAATTCCAATAAGAAATTTGCCTAGAAATTCTTACTGCCTTAGCTCTTGACGCAAAATCTCTCTCAGGCCGTTTTTCGGTACGGGAGACGGCCAAGAGTAGCCTTCTAGAAACTTTTGCGCAAATCGTGTGACGTCCTCCTTTAGTCGATTGCACAAAGACTAAAGAGATCGATCGTTCGTCCAAAACGAACGATCTGGGCGAGTTCTTCTGTTTCTCACGCTCTGCTCCAGTTGACTGATGCAATCCTTTCGAAATTTGTCAAAGTGGCCCTTTGACTTAAGTTCGCGAACGATCTCCTTCAATTTGGCCTCGTCGTCTTCCATCGGGACGTCGCGCAATGCTAAGTTCCGCTTGAAGAGAACTGCGCATGCGTTTCGGTAGCAATTCGCTGAAGAGACTCTTCGATCAATGTACTCGATATTTAGAAGGCTCTCGCTCTATATCCAAGGGCGATCGCCTTCACCAGGGCTTCGAGAATACTTCTACTACATAGATCATCAAGGCCAGGTCTGTTTTCTTTTGGAAAAACCTATCCTAATGAGATTATAGCTCCAATTCTCCTACCATATAGCTTTTTCTCGATGACGTCAAAATAAAAAATTTCATAACGTGCTTCAAAGGTAAAGCGGCTCCAATATAATTAGTTAATAATCATTTATTTATTTATTGAACTATTTCAGATAAGGAATTTCTCGCCTTTTTCTTCAAACGTCTCAAGCTGAACACGAACGCGGAAAAATACGCCGCCGACTTTCCCTACGTATCGCCGTGCGGACGCGAGCAGAACTACGTGCGCTGCGACGATCGACCAATCGTCTTCACGCACCACGTCGATCCTCGCGACGAATCCGAACACGAACACGGATATCTGTCGTACGGAGGAGCGGGCAATAAGCTCACAGTGCCCTTTGAGCCGAGCAAGATCTACGCTCTACCCGGAAGCGGTCGTCTCTATCATCCGAGTGTCGAGCGCGTTGGCGGCGTTGGACTCATCAAATCGAGCTTGGCTATCGAGTTGAGTCGATCTTTTGAGTTTTGTGACGGTCCTGAGGAGACGTCGGCGCCTACGCATTTTAATTGGAAAGGTAGTCGTTTTGCACTGGACAACTCGCTGGGGTCTTTTATGTAGAGAATTATAGTGTATATAGCCACGGAATGGAGTCACAGTATGTGATTATTATGTCTATGTGTACAGAGAGAGACAAGTGAGTTGTTCATAAAAAATTATTGATTATTGCCAGGAAATGATTTTTCAGTGAATCGCCGAGGATGCGCATTGGGCACGCACTGACGCACTGGTCGCACTCGCGGCCACGTGCAATCCCACCTCTCTTTGAGGCGGCGTGTGGACCGGTGTGGACCCCGATCGCGGCTCTACATGACCGGAAAGGCTTTTTTTGCCGCTAGGCGAAGCTTCAGCGGCGACAAGTATCAGCTCGAAAGACCTGGTAAGCTCGGGAAGTTCCCGTTTTTCTTCGTGGCCGATCCGGATCGGCGTAGCTCGGTTTGTGGAAGGCGAACCTCACGCATAAGCCTCCTAGCAAACCTCGCTCGTACGCTCCTTAGCGAACTGCATCTCCGTGATGTTATCCGAAGTGGGGGCCCTTTTGTGTCTGGCCCGGCGTTGTGCTTTTTTTGGCGGATTTGCGCATCCGCTAAAACGGCAAGTCAGTATTTTGCATAATTCAGATTGTTAGGCAAACAGCGGCGGCACGACGTTCTCGACCGTTGATTGGCTGCCGAATACCGGTAACTGCTTCCGCATTTCGCACTGCCTGCTCAGTGCAAATGCTGATGTATTAGCTTTTTTTATTCTTTCAGGTTTAACATTTATATAAAGGGAAAGGGATTTGGCTCGACAAATTCTTGATGTGAACGGTCATCCCAAGATCGTCTTGAGCGAAGAGAAAATAGACAATGAGAAAACAGACTATGCAGTTTTTTATAGCTTGTATATTTTAGTAGGCGCATAATACACTCACGCACGGGGACTTCGTAACGCACGGCATTGCTACATGCCGTGCGTTCACCCCGATGCAGCGGCAACGCGCGGTCTAGTAGGGTAGATTAGTTAGGATAGGATAGGTAGATAGGATAGGTTAGGGTAGCTAGGACAAGAGAAAGGATAAAGACCTTTTATTTTCAATAAAAATATGAAAAAAATTGCATATAGTCTCCCCTCATGCTTGGGCAGTTTTTATGCGCTGGGGGTCTTGCCCGGGACCCCGGAGCAGTTTTTTATGCGCTGGGGGTCATGCTCAGGACCCCGGGAGCAGTTTTTTGTGACAGGGTCATGCTCAGGACCCCGGAGCAGTTTTTTGTGACAGGATCATGCTCAGGACCCCGGAGCAGTTTTTTGTGACAGGATCATGCTCAGGACCCCGGAGCAGTTTTATGACGTCTTGCCCAGGACGGACGCTCCTAAAGAAAAAAATGTGAAACTGAAAAAGAGAAGAAGTCTACTGGTGTACCATATCAGGCTCTTCCGCATTCTTCAGTAATTCCTTTAGGAGGCCCTATAGATTAGATAACTCGTCTGCACAAATATTTTGGGCTTGTTGATGCCTATTCCTTCTACGTGGCTTTCACATAGTACTGTACAGTAATAAAGGATTGTTTGTTGCTAATAGTCATTATCTCTATTCCTAATTAAAAATGGATTACTTTCGTATCTGTTGCTTGCATTTCGACGGGGCAATAGGGGCATTTCAATCTACACGTACGGAAGTCCTTTTGTGTTAGGCCATAAACTCTTACGTTCCCACTCCCTCTCACCTCAATCCCGTCAATAGACGATCTATGGCATCACGCGAAATTACGTGCCCGCACGACAGTCGCATGGGCGGATTCTCAGACGTCGACTGCTGCTTCATTATGGGACAGGCAAAGATGGAATGATAGAGCTGCTCGGACCCAATATCAATTTCAATCTATAAACGAGAATGACTATGAGGTGGCACAGAGAAAGTTAGATCCCTACATACAGGTAATTCATCCATAGCACTCCACATGTCGTGGACGTGTCGCTGACGCAGAACGCTCTTGATTTGCAGCAGATTGGGCAAAGCAGAGCAGCCAGCAGCCAACCTAAAACCATCCATAAGACCATAAATACACATATCAGGGCCAAGTTGATAAAAAACGCATTGTCTTACCCAGCGGACAAGTGACTGGTTACTGGCAGTCCTGACAGCGCACACGCCTCTTTCATGAATTCGTCGCAGGCTTCCGTCCAATATACGGGATCCAGCAGAAACGCATACGGAGACGTTGAGAGCCCTTTACCGGCGTATGCCAAGCATCCCATTAACTGTTGGAATTCTAAAATTTCTCTAATCAATCGTCTTCTCCCTCCGTCTCTAGTCTTACCTCGTTTTTTCATTTCCGCGTACGGTGCAAAGTTCTTGGCGTATTCCAGAGCTCTTGCTCGCTCACCTGCCTCTAATAGGCTCAGGAATTTGAGCCGGTGAAGTTTGAAGGCGAGACAACTGTTGCGCGATTTCAGCCAATCGCCATTCGCCTCGGCCCAGCTGTATATAGAGAAAAGATGTATCAAGATGTGTAGACCTCAATTCCAATACTAGGAAAAAGGCTCAGCCGAGAAACTTGACGAGAGACTATGATATAAGCAAAAAAACAGAGGAGAGCGCCTGTGCGCAAACTAATGCACAAGTGCATGTCCAGCTTTGCTACGGAGACGATTTTTCTTGGAAGAGAAAAAGATCAATACCTTAGCACGGGCTCCAAATTTCGTTCTTGACACGACTCCAATATCTGATTCAACGCCACGAAAGGCGAAATCGCTTCATCCTTCAAATTCAATCCAGCCTCCTACAGAAAAAAAAACAAACAAATCGAATTAAAAATTTTTAAATATTTTTTTGAGAGGGGGCCCCACTTCGGCGAGACGACGCGCCACGTCCAAACGACCCTGCCTTAGAAAATGATCGCACAGAACGCCGTTGAGCATTCGCGCGCGTTCGGGCGCTTCGAAAACGTTCTCCTGTCCGCTCGCATCCAAATCGATCGTGAAGTTCTAAAGAGAGAGAAAGGAAAAACGGCGTCGCGGGTCGCCCGAAAACGGGTTTCAGCGCCCGAAGACCTTGTCGATTGCGCGTCCGATCTTCGAAATGTTGCCGTGGAGCTCCTTGTGATCGGAACTCACCTTCGACGCGCCGTCTCGCACCTTTTGGAGGTGCTCCGACAACGCGGCGACTTGCTCGTCGCTCATTTCGTCGTCGTCGGCGCCTAGCGCGAAGCGTTCGACGAAGGAAACGACCGTTTTTGCGACGTTTACCGCGTTCCCGTAGCGATTCGCCGCATTCGCCGAGCTGCGCCGACAGATCGCCGAGCTTCTGAGTCGAGACGAGACGAGCGAGGTCGACTTTTGCGCTCGCTTTGCTCCATTCGCGTTCAACGGCTCGAATTGAATCCGCCATGTTGCTACAGGAGGAAACGTCCCGGACGTGCGCGAACTCCACCACAAACAAATCCCATTTTCCAAACGATTGAATAACACAAAAAAACTAATATCTCATACGGTATGTATGTGACTTTAAATAATAATCTCGCATGAGTTACTGCGCAGAGGTCCTTGCCTCTACTTTCCATCAATTCCATATAGCCTACGACTCGAATAACCAAAGACTAGGCCAGCAGCTCCAAGGAGTGCCTGCTCTTTCAGCTCCGACACTTCAACGAGGACATTTTTAGCGCTCGGAAGAGCCCTACCTTCAATCATTTCCTCGACAGTGGAGCGATAGAGAGGAGCCATGTGGCCACACAAGACTATGATCTTTGGATTCAGCATGTGAAGCATATTTACCACGGCAATGCCGAGAGCGCGCGCTCCCTGCTCAATGATCTCCTTTGCCTTTTGGTTGCCGCACTTAGCGGCGGCAGTTAAATGAACGGCTATAAATAAATTTATTTAATTCGTGGTCAGGATAGCCATATATGTACCAGTGGGAGTGACGTCCTTTTCTAAATTCGGATTCAATTCGCCGGCTTCGTGAAGACGTCTCGCTTCTCGATCCAAAGCGAAACCAGAAGCTATTGCTTCGATGCAGCCGCGCTGTCCACACGAGCAAAGTGGACCGTCTGTGCTCACAGCCATGTGACCAAGCTCGGCAGCACAGAAATTGACACCGTAGTGAAGCTCACCATTCACCAAAATGCCGCCGCCAATTCCTAAAAACGATAAAATCATTAGTATAAACACATTCATAGGCAATCACTTGACCTATTATAAGTACAGAGTTACTACAGGACCCAAGCAACCACGCTTACCTGTTCCAATGATAATCGTTATGCAATTGTCAATTCCTTTTGCCTTGCCGAAACGCTGTTCGGCGAGCGCCGCGCAATTGCCGTCGTTGTCGATCCACACGGGCAAATCGATGACGTCGGCCAGCATTCCGCGCACGTCGATGTCGTGCCAATCGGGTATGAGCGACGTCGTCTCGAGAAGAATGCCGCGACGCGCGTCGACGCGTCCGCCCGTCGATATCCCGATTCCCTGCAGACGACAATTCATCTCGAGCGCCTTGATTTTCGCCTCGTCGACGAGCGACGTAATCGAAGCGACTCGATCGCGGAAGTTGTCCGGATTCGGCGCGTAGGCGCAATGAAGAACGCGACCGCGCATCGTGACGATGGCGACGCGCAAATTCGTTCCGCCCAAGTCGATCGCGACGGCGCTTTGCACGTCGAGCACGTGATCGATGTCGACGCTCGAACTCATCGGCATGGCGGGAAAACTGAAATCCTTCTGTATGACGTCGTCGAGATTGACGGCCTTGAAAAAGTCGACGATTCGACGCACCGCTTCGCCGTCGCCGTAGATGTGCGACGGCGGATAGCGACGACCGACTTGGAGACGGAGAGCGTGAAGCAGTTTCTCCGTCGAACCGGCGTCGCGCACGTGAAGGACGTTCTCGCCGCTCTCGCGTCCCGTTTGACGCGTGCCGACGTTCACGGCGGGCGTGCCGAACGCGCCGGCTTCGCGTATGCCCGACGAACTGTTGCCGAGTATGCAGGCGGCGTTGGCGAGGAGAACGATGAAGTCGTCAAACGGCACGTGTTTGACGGACTTGATCTGGGAGAGGAGAGAAGATACAGTAGGCACCGAACGTAATAGACTATATAGTGGCGAGTGAAACATGCGTAGGTACTATGTCTCTGCCTTGTACAGCTATCAATGTAATGAGGTTTAATTCCCCCCTACCTTGGGATAACGTTGCGAGGAGCCGTCGAGTCCGTACTGACGCATGATTCGCGTCATTTCCTTCGAACCGGCGTCAATATTGGGATAGAGAAAGAGCGTCGAACGATCGAACTCAATGACTGTCTCGACGACGATCTGAAACATTTTGAGCGAACTCTGCAAATCGGTCGTCACGGGATGCTGAATGACGATGATAAACTGTTCGGGATTGAGCTGATAGCGTTCGCAGAGGCGCACGAGAACGCTCGGCGACGTATCGGCGCGAAGGAGCTTGTCGTAGGACGGACAGCCGGCGAGCAGCACGCGTTCGGGATGCTCGCACATGGCGAGAAGACGACGACGCGAGCGCTCGGTCGAGCAGACGTGATAGTGAGCGAGTTTGGTGATCGCGTGTCGTATGCAGTCGTCGATCGTTCCGCTCACTTCGCCGCCTTCGAGATGAACGATGCGGTAGTTCATGAGCGCGGCGCTCGTCGCGAGAGCGAGCGCGTCGAAGCGATCGCCGTGGACGACGAGGAGA
Organism: Oscarella lobularis; assembly: GCF_947507565.1. Taxonomy (NCBI): domain Eukaryota; kingdom Metazoa; phylum Porifera; class Homoscleromorpha; order Homosclerophorida; family Oscarellidae; genus Oscarella; species Oscarella lobularis. The sequence goes on along the minus strand of NC_089177.1, from coordinate 1,071,482 downwards.
TCGGGTTGGACGCGCTGGAGAATGTCCGGGAGTTTGACGAGCGATAGGCCGACCGATTCGACCATCGCCGCCTCATCTTCGCCGCGGACGATCGTGTGGAGGCGTTGCTCGATGGGGAAGCCGATGAAGCGGACAGTGGAACTAGAAGACAATAACTCGATAAAATTAATTAATTAGAAATCCGATTTTATTTAATTATTTAATTAATTAATTAATTAAAATCGAACGTTACTTTAGCGTTTTGTTTCCAAGCAAAGGACTCGACATGTATAAAAATCGCATTATAGTAGAGAAACGCTTTCTCCAAAGAGGAGGGGCATACTGTATTGACAACGCTCTCGCTCTCGAGAGGACCATCGAGAAAACTAGTGAGTGTTTTCTTTTCTCGGCCCGCCCTCAACAGCTATTTCTTACCCGTAGTCGTCGATGAGGTGAGTTCCGAGAACGATGAGGCTCAGCGACAGATCGGGGTCGGCTTGAACGGCCGTTATTATCGGTTCGAGCTTCGAGTAGTCGGCTCGATTGCACGTGGCCACGCAGATCTTCAGGCGCTGCTTCAGCGAAATATTCGAACTGTTTCGAACGCGAATTCGAGCTGCGAGTGGTTCCATTTCGAGAGAGACACGTCGTATCGAAGGAGAACGGAGAAAAAAAGGAGGGAGGGCCACTTCCCGGATGAATAACTGCGAGTAACACCGCTCACGTGCATCGGAAAGAGTACAGTGTCGTAAAATGCGGTAGAGTCTCAAATACTTAAATACGGCAGTTACGTCATTTTAAGTGAGTATATTTAAGGGCGAAGGACCGCCTCTAGTTAGCCAATTCTTAATTAATTAGCACTAAAATGTTTTCGTACAGTGCTAGCGTCTTTCTCACCTGTTGCACGGTCTTTGGAATCTTGGATGCCATGGTTGCTCAAGGAAAGAAGTCAAACTGTCCACCACAAATTCCCTCGTGTGGATGCAACGCTCTTCCTGTGGTGGCCGTAAATTACACGGCGAAGTCTTGCCTCGATCACATGAAGCACGGAGCTTCTCGCTGTGGCTATTATGTCGGCGTTGAACGGTATACGGTCTTCTGTGACATCAATTCTGAAGTGGGATCCTTTTCCCTACAGAACAACAGGCACTTCAAATTTCAATCATTGACTCAGCAAACTCAATTCCGCCACTGATAGGAAGATCGCGCGCGCGAAGTTATAACGGAGCCCACTGCACCAGCGTGCATGGTCTTTCGTAGGCAAAGCACGAGACAAATTAGGGAGCAGTAATAAGACCTGTTTTAGAATGCTCTATATAAATAAACGATTGAAACGGGAGGTCTGTCTAAAACCCGAAAAGAAAGCGGAATTGACGTCCTCGTAATAGCCAGACTGCAACAGACTCCATTTTAGGGAATACAATTCGCCACCCAGCCAACCAGTACCGGCTTTCGTAAGGAACGTTGAATACGGATTTGTACTCATGCACAGAAAAAACGGCGGATGCAAATCCGGTGGCTTTCATTATATATACGACAACGCTTGCACACTGCCAGCACATCGGTCTCACCTAGCTGCTATACACTGAAGGTTAATGTTCTCTCACCTGCTGCTTGCTTTCTTGTTCCAAGCTGTCGCAGCAATGCCAGCAGCTCCTGCTGGCGACTCTAAAGACGAGGTACAGTATGTACAGTAGACTTCCTACTACTTGCCACCAAATTTATGAGTATGATTAAGGCAATATGCGGAAACAATCCCTTTCCCATTATTGCTCACAACTACACGGCCAAGTCCTGCCTTGATCACATGAGGCACGGAGCTTCTCACTGTGGCATCTACGTCATCAACGACGGCGACGAACAATACACAGTTTTTTGTGACATCAACTCGGAAGTGGGAGCTGCTTATACTCTCGTCGAGTCCTTTGCTCTTCAGTACAATACGAAAGGATTCAACAAGCGTACATTGACTCAGGATTTCCCCGTCAATCACAATTCTCCTCGTTGGGATTATTATCGTTTGACAAAAGACCGAATGCTTAAACTATCCGGAGTATCAACACATTGGCGAGCCACGTGCAATTTTCCGGAGGTAGGAATCGACTATCACGACTACGTCAGAGTCAAAATGAGCCAACTCAATCCCGTCACGTTTACAGGAGACGCTATTTGCAAAACCGTAGAACTGATACAACTCCGAGGACGTCTAGAGTTTGATCTAACCGTCCCATTTTGGCAAAGTAAGGATAACTATCACCTTTGCACTGTCAGTTCATTACAGAATTGTGAAATCAAAGCCACACCTAAAGCTGTCACTAGTGAGCACAACTGGGGATTCTATAGAGACACCAATCCGGAGTTTCGTTGCACGTCATCTCCACAGTCGACTACACAATTCTGGTTTGGAGGATACCTGTAAGTTCTCAGTCCCACAAAGAACGCGTCTTGTCCTTTTTCTGTTTACTACATGTTTGTGGCTGTCATTGTTTGTCTTTGACTCTGCTTTCTCTGTTCTTGCCTTGAAGTTTTTGACAGTTTGGAATAGAATTGTTGTTGTTGTACTTACGAAACTCCCCCCCCCCCCCCCCCCCCCCCCGGCAACGGATCCCCGGCGGTTTAGGTATCTCTTTTTCAGAGCTGCTATCGTTCCTTCTTCTAACCCGACATGAGTTCAATAGGTCTAAGCAAAACCGGTTGGAATGAATGCGCTCGAATTAAGCCTAACTGTGTGACGTACAACATGACGTATAAAATGACTTGAGATAGGGCCGCCTCTATCTCACCAATCTTCAGTGCAATTTGAACTGTTTCCTTAGCCATGTGGCATCGGAATCTGCATGTCGTTAACTAATTTCTTTTGGTGAATAGCCTCGAGATTGCAAGCAGAAACAGCATAGCATGCTCTGAATTGCAACGGGAGCAAATCATCCTCTCTAATCGACATCTGCAAGTCACGATTACCAACAGCTAGTGAGAAAAATGCAAAGTTAGAACGAAGCAGACTCTAATCAAATACAAAATAGGGGTGAAACTGAAACGTAGGGTCTTAATTGATTTCCTAATAGCTCATGGGGGTCAGGAGGTGTTCTTACTTCCACGGAACGCGTGCTCTTCGAATCCACGGTCGCGATTGCTTACACGCTGGGCAAAAACGAAGTCGAACGAAAGAACCCAATAGGATGTGGCAGAGGGTGCGCGCGAACAAGGAAAATGCACGGATGTGTACAGGACGGAAGCCGGAAAAAAACAAGGACAAAACACGGGTTTGCCTTGCCTTCGCGCATATATAAGTGACGGCGTTCGCACACTGCCAGCTCATCAATCTCACCTGCCACACTAAAGGTCATGTTCTCTCACGTGCTGTTTGCTTGCCTCTTCCAAGCTGTCACAGCAATGCCAGCAGCTCTCGTTGACGACTCTAAAGACAAGGTACAGTGTATAGGCTACTACTTGTCACCAAATCTATGATTACGATCAAGGCGATATGTGGAAACAATCCCTTTCCCATTATTGCTCACAATTACACGGCCAAGTCCTGCCTCGATCACATGAAGCACGGAGCTTCTCATTGCGGCCTCTACGTCATCAACGACGGCGACGAACAGTACACAGTCTTCTGTGACATCAACTCGGAAGTAGGAGCTGCTTATACTCTCATCGAGTCCTTTGCTCTTAAGTACAACACGAAAGGATTCCACAAATATTCATTGACTCAGAATTTCCCCGTCAATCATAATTCTCCTCGTTGGGATTATTATCGTTTGACAAAGGACCGAATGCTTAGACTGTCCGGTCTGTCAACGCATTGGCGAGCCACGTGCAATTTTCCGGAAGTCGGAATAGACTACCATGACTACGTCAGAGTCAAAATGAGCGAACTTAATCCCGTCACGTACATAGGAAGCGGCGCATGCAAAGCCGTAGAGCTGATAGAACTACGAGGACGACTAGAATTTCCATTAACCGTCGGATTCTGGCAAAAAGAAAACGTTTGGCACCTTCACCATGACAGCTCCATACAGTCGTGTGAAATGAAAGCCACACCCAACGCTGTTAGTAGTGAGGACAACTGGGGACATTACGGTAGAACCAATCCGAAATTCAGTTGTACATCGTCTCCACAGTCAACTACACAGTTCTGGTTTGGAGGATACATATGATCTCAGTTCCACGTGGAAAGATCCAAGGTCTTGTTAAAACTACTGCTACCTTTGTCTTATTTGCCTGTTCTGTTGCCTTTTGATTTGTCTGCACGATGCTAACTTCCAGCTGAGCTGCATTTTCATCTGCATGTCTGTGGCGACTATAATATACCATTTTGCTCACAATCTTTCTTATCTGCCAGGCTCAATCAGAGACCCATTATAGCGGTGTAGTCCGGTGACTACGTCTATATTACTCTCTGAGTCGTCTGTTCCATTGCACGTAACCACAGCTGCAAATTTGAACCGTGAGTTATTGAGTACTCCACGATGAAGACGAGACAAAGGATGGCACTATACTTTCCTATTGACCCGCGCGTTGGGCCAACGCACGTGATCGTTGTAATGCCTAAAACGCGACAGTTAGTGAGATACCGTGACTTAATACTCTCTAAAACCGACGTTACGTAACTAAAAGGTTTTAGCGACTCGATATAAGGACCAAGAACCACCTCTAGTTAGCCAGTTCAAATCGTAATTCAACCATACCAAGGATGCTATCTCACCGCTCATCAACGCTACTTCTCAGCTGCTGTATGCTCTTTGGAATATTGGATGCTGTCGCCCAAAAAAAGGCAAACTGCCCGACACAATTTCCTTCATGCGGATGCAATCCTGTTCCTTTTGTGGCTGTGAATTACACGGCCAGATCCTGTCTGGATCACATGAAGCACGGAGCAACTCGTTGTGGCTACTACGTAATTGACGACGGCGTTGAACGCTACACAGTCTTCTGCGACATCAATTCTGAAGTGGGTGCCGCCTACACTCTCGTTGAGTCCTTCGCTCTTGAGTATAACGCTAAAGGATTTCAGAAATACTCATTCACGCAAAATTTTCCTGTCAACGAAAACTCTCCTCGTTGGGACTATTATCGTTTGTCAAAGGACAGAATGACGCGACTGGCCGAAAGGTCTACGCATTGGAGAGCCGCATGCAATTTCCCTCAAGTGGGAATCAACTTTAAAGATTACGTAAGAGTTAAAATGAGCGAACTCAACCCCGTCAAGTTCATAGGAAGTGGAACGTGCATACCCGTAGAACTAATACAATTACGAGGACGGCTAGAATTTCCACTTACAGTCAATTTCGGGCAAAGAGAGACTACGTGGCACCTTCACCATGACAGCTCCCTAGAACATTGTGAAATGAAAACCACACCTAACGCTGTTTCTAGTGAGGACAACTGGGGATTCTACGGTCGAACCAATCCTCAATTCAGCTGCACATCGTCTCCACAGTCGACTACACAGTTCTGGTTTGGAGGATACATATGAGCTCAGCCCCACAAAGGAAAGACCCCAGTTCTCATTGAGATATAAAATCTATATTTACTTTATATACAGTACCTTTTTTATTTTCCTTTGCCTTTTCCCTTCCGATTTGTCTGAGCAATGTAAACTTCCTGCTGCATTTCACTTCCATGTCTTCAATCTTTCGCTTATAAGCTTCCCGCTCCTTCATCCCTCTCCTCTTCAAATTCTTTCTCTCTCAGAGAAGCTTCTTGCTTTCAACACCGAGAGGCCAATTCTTTTGAAAAAAGTTACATGCAAACAACAAATAAGGTGTCGGCTCTCACCTCTGATTCAATTGCGACTCGATCTTCAACTTCTCCGCACTTTGCGTCAAATCGACTTTCGTCTCTTTGAGACGTCGATTCAGAACGTCGATTTTCCCAAAGCGAAATTCAAATTCGTCTTGCATTGATCCAATTGCCGTTTCGTCTCGCGATGAGCTTAGATTTCTGACTAGAACGATCCAAACGAACCTAAATACGACAGGACTCTAATCGATCATTCAGCGGTGCAGTTCCTCGCCTCCTAAGACGAAACACGCGAAAGAGCGCGCAACTAAGCAAGTCAACAGCGTGAGAATGAGGCGCTCGTCGCGAGAGCAAGAGCGTCGACGCGGTTGGAGAATGTCCGGGAGTCTTCGGGCAAAAACGTTCTTTTGTCTCGGAGGTCCCACCCATCAAAACCTCGTTTTGATTCAGCCGCTGCTTCAGCAAAATACTCGAGCTGCGAAGGGCTCTATTCGATAGTCGTATCGAGAGGGCGAGAGAGAAGAAGTGTGATCCTCTTCCTACTGCATTTGCGCGTGATTGACATCGTGATCTAAAATGCGGCTGTAGACGAGACGAGATCCCGGGACCTAAGGTTTGACAGTCTATGAGTATGACTCACGACCGTATCTTCACCTGTTGTTTTTTGCTCTAAGTCCTAAAACATGGGGCTTATTGCTGTGGCTTCTATGCAACTGTCCTTCGTACCTACACCCTTGACCTCGTCCTTTCTGAAGCACGAACAAAGGCCGGTAAAATGTTTCCGTGCTTTCATGCATATTATATACTAGATAATGATGGCCTGCTGTAAGCCATCATGTGATCCCCGAACACCCTCTGTACAGCAGTCCAGCACATGCCTGTCTTGACTGTTAGTGTAAGATGCTCTCTCTATCTGGAAATGGGACACCTGTTGGCTATGCCTCAGAGACACAGATTTCAGGTGTTCCATTCAGATATCAAATGAGCGAAATCGTATACAGTGCCGACCATTTTACCTGTCATGTGAATGTGACCCTGTAACGCAGCTAAGAGCTACCCTTCCCTGACCCTGTGCTCCCTCGGGTGCATGATCGTGTCAATTATCAGCTCGCAGTTGGGTTTGCGTGCTGCGAGCAAAGCTCGCAGCACGACAAACCCAACATGCTCCTTTACTGTGTTCCCTCGATGCCCATGAAAGTTACTAATAAAGCTCACAATGTTATGTGCTCGTTATGTTTAATTAACACAATCCGGGGTTACTATCTACTGTGACGTCACCTTTTCGCTAGCAATTGCGTTCAAAATACGGGAGAGTATGACATCACAATGAATGTGAAGTCATAAAGGCACCTGTGTGTGTGATTGGTTTAGGAGCGATTGTGACGTCAGGGTTACCGACGGACAGACAAACACTTTGAGTTTTTGCCCGATCACGTTTGAGAGCCCCTCCCACCAGGGCGCGCGCGGGCTTCGCCCGCGCACGCCCTGGTGTTCGGGGAATAAGACGACGCTTCGCACTGCCACCACATCGATTTTACTTGCTACACACTGAAGGTCATGTTCTCTCACCTGCTGCTTGCTTTCCTGTTCCAAGCTGTCACAGCAATGCCAGCAGCTCCTGCCGACTCTAAAGACAAGGTACAATATATAGACTTCTTAGTACTTGCCACCAAATCTATGATTGCGATTAATTAATTAAGACGATATGCGGAAACAATCCCTTTCCCATTATTGCTCACAATTACACAGCCAAGTCCTGCCTTGATCACATGAAGCACGGAGCTTCTCACTGCGGCCTCTACGTCATCAATGACGGCGACGAACAATACACAGTCTTCTGCGACATCAACTCGGAAGCGGGAGCTGCCTATACACTCGTTGAGTCCATTGCTCTTCAGTACAACAAGAAAGGATTCTACCAATATTCATTTGCTCAGAATTTCCCTGTCAATCACAATTCGCCTCGTTGGGATTATTATCGTTTGACAAAAGACCGAATGCTGAGATTGTCCGGAGTGTCAACGCATTGGCGAGCCACGTGCAATTTTCCGGAAGTGGGAATTGATTATCACGATTACGTCAGGGTCAAAATAAGCGAACTCAACCCTGTAACGTACGAAGGAGAAGGACTATGAATCCAAAGTTCCGCTGTACATCATCTCCACAATCGACTACACAATTCTGGTTCGGAGGATACCTTTAAGATCTTAATGTTTCGTCCTTTTATGTTCACTATTTGGTTTTCATTGTTCGATCTGACTGAAATGTACTTTTGCTTTCTTTTGCTCATAATTTTCCTCTTTCTTTGCCGTCCTAGTTATCCTTACACAGTTAAGCAGTTTAGACTTCTTGCTGCACACTTAGAAGTTCTCTTCTATAAACGGCTTCAGACTGAGCCAATTCATATCTTAACTAAGCAATATTCTAGTAGTCGCTTGCGCTGGAGTTCAACCCTAAACATTTACTGACTCAGGATTTCCCCGTCGAGATTGACGGCCTTGAAAAAGTCGACGATTTGACGCACCGCTTCGCCGTCGCCGTAGATGTGCGACGGCGGATAGCGACGACCGACTTGGAGACGGAGAGCGTGAAGCAGTTTCTCCGTCGAACCGGCGTCGCGCACGTGAAGGACGTTCTCGCCGCTCTCGCGTCCCGTTTGCGCGTGCCGACGTTCACGGCGGGCGTGCCGAACGCGCCGGCTTCGCGTATGCCCGACGAACTGTTGCCGAGTATGCAGGCGGCGTTGGCGAGGAGAACAATGAAGTCGTCAAACGGCACGTGTTTGACGGACTTGATCTGGGTGCGCCTCTGCGAACGGTATCAGCTCAATCCCGAACAGTTTATCATCGTCATTCAGCATCCCGTGACGACCGATTTGCAGAGTTCGCTCAAAATGTTTCAGATCGTCGTCGAGACGGTCATCGAGTTCGATCGTTCGACGCTCTTTCTGTATCCCAATACCGACGCCGGTTCGAAGGAAATGACGCGAATCATGCATCAGTACGGGCTCGACGGCTCCTCGCAACGTTATCCCAAGGTAGGGGTGGAAACCTCATTACATTGATAGCTGTACAAGGCAGAGACATAGTACGTACGCATGTTTCACTCGCCACTATATAGTCTATTACGTTCGGTGCCTACTGTATCTTCTCTCCTCTAGAGAACCCTCGGCACGCGCGAACAAAAGGATAATACGGATGTGTGCAGGACGGAAGCCGGAAAAGGACAAAACACGGGTGTTTACTTTGCTTTAGTGCACATATATATACGACGGCGTTCGCACACTGCCAGCACATCAATCTCACCTGCCACACTAAAGGTCATGTTCTCTCGCCTGCTGCTTGCTTTCCTGCTCCAAGCTATCACAGCAAAGCCAGCAACTCCCGTTGACGACTCTAAAGACAAGGTACAATGTATAGACTTACTACTTGTCACCAAATGGTATGATTACGATTAATTAATTAAGGCAATATGTGGAAACAATCCCTTTCCCATTATTGCTCACAATTACACGGCCAAGTCCTGTCTAGATCACATGAAGCACGGAGCTTCTCATTGCGGCCTCTACGTCATCAACGACGGCGAAGTACAATACACAGTCTTCTGTGACATCAACTCGGAAGTAGGAGCTGCTTATACTCTCGTTGAGTCCTTTGCTCTTCAGTACAACAAGAAAGGATTCCACAAATACTCATTTACTCAGAGTTTCCCCGTCAATGAAAACTCTCCTCGTTGGGACTATTATCGTTTGTCAAAGGACAAAATGACGCGACTGGCCGGAAGGTCTACGCATTGGAGAGCCGCATGCAATTTCCCACAAGTGGGAATCAACTATAAAGATTACGTCAGAGTCAAAATGAGCGAACTCAACCCAATGAAGTTCACAGGAAGTGGGACGTGCATATCCGTAGAACTAATACAATTACGAGGACGACTAGAATTTTCACTTACAGCTCCTTTCTGGCAGAGCAATAGTCACCTCCACCATGACAGCGCCTCAAAATTATGTGAAATGAAAAACACACCCAACGCTGTTAGTAGTGAGGACAACTGGGGAGGCTATGGAGCTATCAATCCAAAATTCAGCTGCACGTCGTCTCCACAGTCAACTACACAGTTCTGGTTTGGAGGATACATATGAGCTCAGTTCCACGGGGAAAGATCCAAGGTCTTGTTAAAACGAAGTCTACCTTTGTCTTCTTTGCCTGTTCTTTTGTCTTTTTGATTTGTCTGCACGATGTTAACGTCCAGCTGCATTTTCATCTCCATGTCTGTGGTGACTATACTAATATTACTCTCTGAATCGTCTGTTCCTTTGCACGTGACCACAACTGCAAATTTGAACCGTGAGATATTGAGTACTCCGCGATGAAGACGAGTCAAAGGATGACACTATACTTCCCGGTTGATCCGCTCGTTGAACCAACGCACGTGATCGTTGTAATGCCTAAAACGCGACAGTTAGTGAGATACCGTGACTTAATACTCTCTAAAACAGACATTACGTAACGAAAAGGTTTAATCGACTCGATATAAGGACCAAGGACTCCTCTAGTTAGCCAGTTCAGATTCTAATTCAACTATACCAAGGATGCTATCTCACCGCTCATCAACGCTACTTCTCAGCTGCTGTATGCTCTTTGGAATATTGGATGCTGTTGCCCAAAAGAAGGCAAACTGCCCGAAACAATTTCCTTCATGCGGATGCAATCCTGTTCCTTTTGTGGCTGTGAATTACACGGCCAGGTCTTGTCTCGATCACATGAAGCACGGAGCAACTCGTTGTGGCTACTACGTAATCAACGACGGCGTTGAACGCTACACAGTCTTCTGCGACATCAATTCTGAAGTGGGCGCCGCCTACACTCTTGTTGAGTCCTTCGCTTTTGAGTATAACGCTAAAGGATTTCACAAATACTCATTCACGCAAAATTTTCCTGTCAATGAAAACTCTCCTCGTTGGGATTATTATCGCTTGACAAAGGATAGAATGACGCGACTGGCCGGAAGGTCTACGCATTGGAGAGCCGCATGCAATTTCCCTCAAGTGGGAATCAACTATAAAGATTACGTCAGAATCAAAATGAGCGAACTCAACCCGGTCAAGTTCATAGGAAGTGGAACGTGCATACCCGTAGAACTAATACAGGTACGAGGACGACTAGAATTTCCATTAACCGTCGCATTCTGGCAAAAAGAAAACGTTTGGCACCTTCACCATGATAGTTCATTAAACTTGTGCGGAATGAGAGCCACACCCAACGCTGTTAGTAGTGAGGACAACTGGGGACACTACGGTAGAACCAATCCTAAATTCAGCTGCTCATCGTCCCCACAGTCAACTACACAGTTCTGGTTTGGAGGATACATATAAGCTCGGTTCCACGAAAAAGGACCCAAGGTGAAACTAAATCTTTTACCCTTTTTCTTACTCGTCTTTTGGTTTGTCTGACCCAAGATAACTTCTGCATTTTCATCTCCATGTCTGTGGTTGTCATTGACTATACTAACGTTTTACGTACACCATTTTGCTCTCAATTCTGCCTGGCTTGATCAGAGGCCTCTATATATATATAGCGGGTATTATAGCGGCGACTAGCTTGAATCGTCTGTTTCATTGCACGTGACCACAGCAGAGGCTGCGGCTCGTCGCCGTAGCTGTCAGCGATGCCTCTTCATAGCAAATTTGAGCCGTGAGTAACTCCACGATGAAGACGGGTTAAAGGATGAGACTATACTTTCCGCTTAATCAATCCGCTCGTTGGGCCAACGCACGTGATGGTTGTAATGCCTAAAACGCGACAGTTAGTGAGATACCGTGACTTAAGACTCTCTAAAACCGACGTTACGTAACTAAAAGGTTTTATCGACTCGATATAAGGACCAAAGACCACCTCTAGTTAGCCAGTTCAAATCGTAATTCAACTATACCGAGGATGCTATCTCACCGCTCATCAACGCTACTTCTCAGCTGCTGTATGCTCTTTGGAATATTGGATGCTGTCACCCAAAAGAAGGCAAACTGCCCGAAACAATTTCCTTCATGCGGATGCAATCCTGTTCCCTTTGTGGCTGTGAATTACACGGCCAGGTCCTGTCTTGATCACATGAAGCACGGAGCAACTCGTTGTGGCTACTACGTAATCGACGACGGCGTTGAACGCTACACAGTCTTCTGCGACATCAATTCTGAAGTGGGCGCTGCCTACACTCTCGTTGAGTCCTTCGCTCTTGAGTATAACGCTAAAGGATTTCACAAATACTCATTCACGCAAAATTTTCCTGTCAGTGAAAACTCTCCTCGTTGGGATTATTATCGTTTGACAAAGAATAGAATGACGCGACTGGCCGGAAGGTCTACACATTGGAGAGCCGCATGCAATTTCCCTCAAGTGGGAATCAACTATAAAGATTACGTCAGAGTCAAAATGAGCGAACTCAACCCCGTCAAGTTCATAGGAAGTGGAACGTGCATACCCGTAGAACTAATACAATTACGAGGACGACTAGAATTTTCACTTACAGTTCCTTTCTGGCAGAACAATCACCTCCATCATGACAGCTCCAAACCATCATGTGAAATAAAAGCGACGCCCGACGCTGTTAGTAGTGAGGACAACTGGGGACACTATCAATATACCAATCCACAATTCAGCTGCACATCGTCTCCACAATCGACTACGCAGTTCTGGTTTGGAGGATACATATGAGCTCAGTCTCACAAAGGAAGGGACCCCCAGTTTTTGTTGAGAATAAAATCTATACTGTACTTTTTTTATACCTTTTTTATTTTCCTTTGCCTTTTCCCTTCCGATTTGTCTGAGCAATGTAAACTTCCTGCTGCATTTTCACTTCCATGTCTTCAATCTTTCGCTTATAAGTTTCCCGCTCCTTCATCCCTCTCCTCTTCAAATCGTCAATAACTGAATCTTTCTCTCTCAGAGAAGCCTCTTGCTTTCGACACCGAGAGGCCAATTCTTTTGAAAAAAAGTTACAAGCAAACAGCAAATAAGGCGTCGGTTCTCACCTTCGCATTTAGTAGCCAATGAAATCTTCTCCTCTAATTCAATTGCAACTCGATCTTCAACTTCTCCGCACTTTTGCGTGAAATCGACTTCCGTCTCTTTGAGACGCCGATTCAGAACGTCGATTTCTCCCAAAGCGAAATTCAATTTCGTCTTGCATTGATCCAATTGTCGTCTCGTCTCGCGATGAGCTTCGATTTCTGACTAAAGAAGCGCATCCAAACGAACCTAAATATGACGTGACTTTTAAAAGACCTGTAATCGATCATTTAGCGCTGTTGCTTGCGCGTTTGCTTCGTTTCTCGCCTCCTAAAGAGGACGAAACTTCGATACGCACGAAAGAAAGAACTGTAGCGCGCAACCGACCAAGTCGACGGTATGAGAATGATTGGAAAGCAACGCCAAGTCTCTCAACTGATCCGAAACGATTTCGTACGACGACAAAGCGTTCATTCTTTTCAGACTTAACGCGCGTTGGACCAGGGCGCTTATACGTCATCAACAAAGATAGGCCGGAGCCTGCAAGACAATAAAAAAAGATCAAAAAAATTGTAAACAAGTTTCTTTCATTCTGACACTTCCTCTATGAATGCGATAGAAACGCACAATTGCCCATTGACCACGCCCAGCGTTGTACGCACGCGCAGCGAGACACGGCAAAGAGAGCGGGACCAAAGACGATCAATGTCCTCCCTTACGTTCGAGGTAAGAAGACCGACCGCGTCAAGCCGAGTATCCACGAGCACGAGCAAACGATTTTACTGCCCGAATCGACCCCGTTCGCGCGCTCGCATTGGCGTCGCGACGCGGCGCTTTTGATTTTCAACGCGAAATTCCCTTCTCGTTTCAGTGGCTCGGCCCGCCACTCGGCGGCGACTCGACGGTGAGATTTTATCGGGCCTTTCGGTGCACGTACGGAGCTGCGGAGCGTCGGTACAGACTCGGCGGACGCTTTCTCATCAAGCCCTCGCGCGAAGCGCCCGTATGTGTACTGCAAATTCACACCCTATGGGAGAAAGTGAGCAACGGGCGCATGTTGACCGCGGGACGGCTCTATTATCGGCCCGAGGACACGCCGAAAGGACGTCTGTATCATCACGGGCAGGTTCGCTTCGATTTTTCTTTTCTTTGCCTGTTTCGACGTTTTTTTGCGATTTTGATTTTTGGAGGGTCGTCTGTTAGTTTGTTTTTCGCGTTTAATATCAATGATTTCATTAGAGAAGGGCGATTTTCTTCTCTTTGATTTATAAATACCTCGTGACCCGCGTGCTAATACATTAGATGATACTACTGACGGTTTTCCCCTTTCTTAGGACGAACTTCTATTGTGGAATCGTACGGTTATCATTCGAAACTCGGAGGTGGTCGAATGGCATCTTCGTGCTCAAATGGTTCCCGTTTGGCGCGTTGGAATTCTCGCCGTCTATCCCCCCGAATGGTCTCGAAAATCCGAATTGGATGAAACGACGACGTCGACGACGACGACGACGACGACGACGACGGAAAATGAAGTCGCTGTTGCTAGGACGACAGCAACAGACGACGGTCACGGAAGCGCTGCTTCCAGTCTTGATGACGAGTTGCCAAGGCGATCCGAGGCGGCGCCGTCGCGTCCGTTTTTTGGCAATTCCAATGACGTCGGCCGAACGATGCGTAAAGACGACACGTTTCTTTTTGCCTCTGGTTTCACGGCCTATGAAAGCGAGGATGATGATGTATCCTCGCCGGTCCATTTGCTCGAGTTGGCCCCGATAAAAAAAAGAAAGACACGTAGGACGCGACGAGCTGGCGGCATCGCTCCCGATTTCCATCGATTGATTAAAAAGGCAAAATATCAGAAACGAAGAAAGAAGAGACTGAAGAAAGAAGCCGAACTGGCAGCGGCGGCGGCAGCAGCGGCGGCAGCGGCGGCGGCGGCAGCAGAAGAAAGCCAGGACGAAGACGAAATAACGATTCCCGCGAATGAGGACACTTTAAACCGAGTTGTTGTACCGACGGAAAACGGCATAGAAACGACGATGACGACGACGACGACGACGACGACGACGACGACGACGACGACGACGACGACGACGACGTCAGAAGACGGCATAGAGACGATGCCGCCGCCGCCGCCGCCGCCGACGACGACGACGACGACGACGACGGAAAATGACGTAGAAACAGTGACAAGAAGAACGATGACGATGATAACGCCGCGTGAATTGCCTAAAGACAATCCTTCAAACGTGACGACAGTGGCAAAGGCAGCGCCAGAAGTCGTACCGGATAAACGACGACGTCGACGGGGTCGCGGTCGACCGCGAAAGCCGAAAGACGACGACGAGGACGACGCGAGAGACGAGACGACGGCGCGACGAACGATGGCCGTCGTTCATAGGGATATAATGCAGCTGTTTTCGATTGCCGCTTGTTACGCCAAGGCGACGGCAATGCCGTCGATTGTCGTGACGAGTTGCATGCGGTATTGTCGTTATAAGGCGCTCGTGCGTCGGCTGCACGCGCGCGCGTGCGTGTGGCGCAATCCCGCCGTCGGGGAACTGATCGGAATACGCGTATCGCGTCCCAACACGAGAATCATGTTCTGTCGTTTTCAGTTTAAAAATCCCGCCTTGTTGAAGCTCGGCGTGACGACGGCGGTGCAAGGTCGGTGGTCCCGGAAACGGGACGGAAAATCGTAGTCGTCTATTGTTTCGTTTTTTTTGCTTTGGTCTTAGTGCCGACTTTCGTCAAGGAGACGACCGGGGCGCGGCGAAGGCGGCGCGGTTCTTTTGACGACGGGGATCACGCGGTACGTCGACTGTTCTTTTTTTGTTTGCCGCTTCTATGCGGAGTCCGTCTTCTAGGCGTCAAAGCGGACGCCGACGTGGGGCGATGAAGATTTGGAACAGCAGTTCATGGATTCGTTGGGTCAATTTCTCTCCGAGAAACGGCTGAGTGTGAATCCGCTGCCGCGAATGGGATTTCAACGCGGTGAGGAGACGCGGGCGTCGAGTTTGTGTCGTTTCGAAAGGGGCTTCTTTTTGTTTTTGGTAGTTAATCTCTATGAGTTTTTCAATTGCATCCAACATCTGGGTGGCTACAACGAGGTATAGAATACACGTTATTTCTCCCTATGTAATCAATTGTTTTTTCAGGTGACCAAATGCAAGCTGTGGCGTGACGTTTATGCACAAATAGCGGCGCCCACGGCTGTTAGTAGTGCTGCCAGCTCGGCCAAACAACACTACGAGAAGTACGCTCTCTAATACTTTTCTGCGCGCCTTTGTCTCTACTGTTTCAACTAGGTACTTGCTTGCGTACGAAAGGCACGTTAAGATGGACGAGACTCAGTCGTCGTGATTTCTTGTTTCGCCAACGTGCAACCAATGAACTTTTTTTCTCTGAGCGAAATCTCCTTCTTTGTAGATTCTTAGTTTTGGATGAATAATAAATTATACGAGTGCATAGACTCAGAGAGAGAAACTATTGACCATGATTGAAATTGATTAGATGTTTGTTAGACTAAGAGAGTTTCAACATTTCGAAAATGTACTGGAAAAATAAACTGTGATTAAGTGTGCAGTGTAAAGACGGCCTATGGGGGAGGGAGGGAGGAGTCTGTCACCATTTATGCTCTATGGCATGTGTCCCTAGAACCTTCACAAACCTTCCTATCTACCTTGGTTCTTGCCTTAAGGAAAAAACGATGGTGCATTTGAACACGTCTATTTGCCAGCAAGTGCCACGAGACGACTCAGCAAAGACAGCAACAGAAAGCTGAAAAAGACAATTTCAAAAAAAGCATCGCAAATCAAAAAATCGTCCGCTTATGAAGAAGGTGTGATTTTGACGAACATCACGCCATGAGACGGGACGCCGTGAGCAGTAAAACTGCTCGAGAACGAACCCAAATCCTATATAAATATGCATTTCATTGATTCCCTCAACTTCTTACTACTGTATACGACGTGCCTTGTGCTGCCACAAGTCTCTGAAATTTGCCGACTTTGACGTCACATTAAAAAGCTTGAAGTCGGCCGTGATGTCATCTGTTTTGTTGCCGCGGTTAAGAAAAATACCGGCGACAGCGTTGCCCGACAGAGGGCCAGCCCACACCTCCAAACTATTATTGCTCATTACCTTGTGACCCTGGACCCCCATAGAATCTACAACCAAAGATCAAATGTCAGGCTAAAGAGTGTCTGAAGAATAAAAATGCGTAGTAAATAACTCTATTAGCAGACACCTCGTTTTATCTACAGACTGTACTACTGACTTGTATATGCGTGCGTGCGTGCGTGTGTTCAATGAATGTTTACCTTGATTTACAGCAATTGCTTCTTCGTTAGTTAGAATCATCAAAGTGTCGTTGGATAAATTCGTTATGTCGCAGCCAATCAGCAGTGGAGCTTTCATCAGGCACCTCAAGAGAAAATATCCCCTATTCATAAAGAGGCAGCTACGTGGATTATTCTTACCAAAGACTGAAGTGCGTGATGTATTCAGTAGTGGACATGTGCCCGTTTCCAACTTCTAACATATCGGGACTAATAAGAAACGCGGATTACCTCCGTGGTCCCTAAGTGAAGAAAAATCCTCACTCGTTCCAGCCTCCAGGTCCGGCGTAACTCCACCACTTATCATTTTGATCGGCACGCGATATCATGCTATTCCAGCTGTCCGATATGTCGCCCGTCGTGCGCCAACTGTTGCCCACTTTGGGGGCCCACGTGGCCGGATTATCAACGCCCCTGACGACGCTATCAGTTTAGCCAATTCACGATCGCCTTTTCTCTCCACATACCACTCGCATAGAGAGAAGAAAATTGGATGACCGGTTGCATTGAGTGCTGCAAAAACAAATATTTCAATTTTGATTTGTCGCAGGGTGGGCCCCCCCGCCTTGCCTTTCGTCATGACGGGGTAGCGCGTTTCAGGCGATTCCTTTCCACTGTTGCAGTTGTCAAACTAAATCAATGTCACACGCGAATCGTTTTCATTATTTTTTGTCTCATACTTTTAGGTAGTCAACTCCCTACAAAAACAAAGCATCATTTTCAAATCCCATACATTATTAATAAGATCTTACCCATTTGGCGTACGTCTGAGCATCTTCCGTCTCATAGCCAAGAGATCCCCTATAATAATACGTATAATAATGAACTTTGGATCATTTCGTTTGCATTATACGGTCTTCCTGCGCATGTTTTACTGCCGGAATCACTGTACAAACCGAAGAAAAGATCTAACGAATGCGCTACAGCACAGAATAAAATCAACAATAGATTTATCATTTTAACCACTGTAAATCTTACCATAGTTCGCCAAGCCAGTGAGTCCATTAGGAAAAGCCTTTTGATCCGGAACTGCATAAGTAAAGAATTACAGTAAAAATGTGTAGAAAATTTTTTTGTCTCACCTATGATTTTATCTGAGCCTCGAGTGCCGGCCCAGCAATCGTCCAAGTTGATGTACCTGTATCCGGCCTCTGAAAGGGAGGTGGGCGTGGTGGAGGAAAGGCTTGAGAAATTCTCTTTACTTTGCAGCGGAGATGCGTGCATTGCAGTGATCGTGTCGTTTATGAGCTTCTCGTTGATTCTAGGCAAACGCCGGGTGATAGAGCGGCGTTTCGATGGCGAAAAAACGAGCGACGGTGACTCTTACCCGCAGTGAAAGTGATTCCACGAGTTCCAACCCATTTGCGGAGTTCTCCCAAGACCATTGTTGAGAGAAGACGCCAAATAAGGCAAAAGAAGAAGCGAAAGCAGTCGCACGTACTCCATGAATCGAAGATCACGTTATCGCACCACGTGATTTCGATGGAGAGTGCGGAGGAGCGTCGCCTGTTTCGAACGACGCTTCTCTGCCTTCTCAAGTCGATTCAAGGCGAGCGCACGACGATCGATCTGCGCAACGAGACGTCGATCGACGGCGTGATCGAGCACGTAGACGGATCGATGAACGTGAGCCTGCGCGACGCTCGAGTCCGACGGCTCGGCGACGAGCCGTCGCCGTCGTCGTCGACCCCGTCGCACGCGACGTTTACGGTGCACGGTCGCCAGATACGATACGTTCACATACCGAGCCACGTCGACATGCTGAAGGTGATGCGACGTCAGGTCACCTTCGACGATCGAAAGCCGAGAGTGCAAAGAAGAACGAAACGACGCAGAACAGAAACAAATTAGAGCTAAATTAATTAATTAATTAATTTAAAAGTATTCGAAAGAGGCGTGGTTATGTCAGAGACTATATTGGTATGTTTTATATCTATGCTTATAATCTCTGACGTAAGATACTTTTACTGTACTCTGCATCATTTCTTCGGTTCCACTTGCATTGTCTTCTTTGTGGGATTCGCTGCTGCGAGACCGATTCCCACGACGAGAGCGACGACCGTGCTTCCTTGAGCGACGACGCGCAGACGCATCATGTTCTGCGACATGAGCATGTTGCCTCGCTTGAACGAGACCAGGCCGTACGTCAGAGCACCGACCGTTCCCAGCAAACCTTTGGAATTAGTCTGTTGGGCTGGGACGGAGAACGGGGCGCGTCGCTTTACCTAAGGGCACAAACGGATTCTCCTTTATCTTTCGTGCAAACTTTTCTTTTGTAGTCTCTGGCGGTGGCGGCGGAATCCAGCCGGGCGAATCGGACATCGCCAAAAATCACGCGTTAACGCACTTTGTGTGGGTTGATATTAAAGCGCTAGCAGAAACGACGCGAAATCGTCCGTAGAAGGTCTTTCCATGCTTGCAAGAAGTGAGTCGAGTTTGCAAGACTTATTAGCAATGCTACATACTTTGAATTTAGTCTCGGCAGTCGTCGTGCCTCGTCTAAGCGGTTTTCTTCTACGAAAGCCGATCCTGCCTTCGGCTGCTACACTAAATCGACTAAATTGCTCTAATAGACTATTCTCTTCTGCTCGATTGCATAGTTTTGATTCTTTTTTGAGAAAATCCTGTACCCCTCTAAGTCGTCACGTGCTGCGATTTCCTGTTGCAGCGCGCACCGTAACGAAATGCAGCAAACTCGGCAAGTGGAAAACGGTAAAATCCGTAGCGAAACGCTTCAAACGCACCGCTCACGGCAAGCTGAAACGCTGGCGATCGAACACGGGCCACTTATCGTTAGGAAAGAACAGAAAACGACGAAAACAACTACGAAAGGGCGTCTTCGTGACGGGAAGCAAACTCAAGACACTGAACAAAATGCTTAGCGGTCGTTAGAATGTACGTAACACGTGACCCCGTAGCTAATGAGTTAATTAGGTGTGCACACATGCTTCATTTACGAATTCGATAATATCTAAATGTAAATTCGTTTCTTACTTTTCTCCGCGACTAATCGGCTGCGCGAGTTCGGCGACTCTCGTCGAACAATGCGCCTTTTTCGCCGTCTCCTTCACCTTGAACGCATCGGGGTCGAACTGAAGATGATCCATCGTTTCGCGCATATTCGGCTTGGCGAGCTCCTCGACGCGATTGCTCGCGACGGCGCGACGCGTCGCCGAACGAACGGGCCACACCGTATCGCGACACGGGACGTACTCCTCTGGGCAGACTTTCGGCTTCGACAGTTCGGTGACGCGCGCGGAAGCTCCACCTCGACGCGCCGCGCGACTCACCTTTTATACACAACAGCAAAAAAATATGAATTCTCATTCTAATATTTTTATCGTGTGATTACCGCCCATTGGGGATCTCTGTAGGGTCCTTCGGCTCGCGCTTTTGCCACGGCTAGAGACTCCACGCGCGCGGTGGCTGAAGCACATCTTGCAGCTCGAGCGACTGGCCATTCGATTTCCCTGTTAGGTTGATAGTCTTGGTGATAGGATTTTGACCAGGCGAGAGCGGCCGTTCGAGGGCGCTCACGGCAACGCTGAGCCGGTAATGTTACGCTCCAGACGGGACTGGAGCGACCACAGCTGAAAATGTACTGCGGCCTGTAATATAAAAATCAGAAATCAATTTAATCAATAAGACATGGCGTATTCATACCAATGGTTATCTTTCGTCGAGTGATCGGTTTTAGCGCGTGCTAAAAGCGCCACTCGATCTGTGCAGAGAGCTTTCTTTGCTACGGGACTGACAGTCCATATTGTCGACTCTCGACCGCAGCTGAGAGCATACTGCGGGCTATTAATTGATTAATTGATTAAATAATTGATTGTACGGATCCCTTCTTACATGTGTGCACTCGCGTCCTGGAAATTCTTTTTGGGCTCGGAGAGTTGGAGTGTGCGCGACGTCAATCGCGCGCGCAACGTCGCTTGGGATATGGGCCACATGGGATCCTGATTTCCCCACACCAGTTTCGGACTAAATATAGCACGTGCTTAATCAAATGTTTATATTGATTATTGATATTGATCTTGCCTAAATGTGGTAAACCATGTGGCTTTCGATTGTTTGGGCATTGAAAGGGTCAGTAAGCGAGATCTAGGAGCGTGGGCGTGGTCAGTATAAATGAATGCCCCTTTTGATGCAATTGCGGCTCGCCGGCGAATGCAAATGAATGGCAAGCGTTTTCGCAATGCATTTCTTACTTGTTTCGAGTATCTCGCTCGTGCAGAATGTCGCCGCTTCGCGATGTGGCTGCGGAAAAAGGAGGCGGGCTTTTGCACCAGTGTGCTAGCGCGCGTGCACTCTCGTTTATACCTTCGGCCATGGCCATTGCCGTTGATTTCCCTTCGTTTCGACTGCCGCTCTGCCTCTTCACTTGACAACACAGAGACCCACGTGTCGTAACTAGGGTGAACTACTCCCCGGATATCGTATTGCAGAAGAAACGAACGTCCCGTAGGTCGCCGGCCAAAAAAAAACGGACCGTTTGCCGCGTCGAACGCACCCAACCAGCTCAACGAAATTCTTCCTGCATCGCCAATCGCGTAGAAAATGTCTTGGTTCACGGAAATGAAAACTAGCTCGAAAATGTTCGCCGGCGCCGTCGCCGTCGCCGTCGCCGGAGGCGCCGCCTACGTACTCTACCGCGTAAGCAGCTCGCACCGCGTACCTCGTGCGCGCATTTGCACGCTCTTGCTCCTCACGCAGAGACACGCAGCGGCGCAAACGACGACGAATCCCCAAAGGGGCCCCGATGACGAAGACGACAGCGACTCCAATCCGGCGGAGGCGGCGACGGACGTGCCGGAGTACAAGGTTCTCGTGCTCGGACTGGACGGCGCTGGAAAGAGCAGCCTATTGGCCGCATTAGCCGGTCAGCCCATCCCGCCTAGCATTCCCGTCACCGAAGGCTTTCACGTGATCAGCATGAACGAAAAAACTGCCACGTGGAATCTATGGGAAGGTAATATAGATCAAACATATTATAAGATTTGTGACACTGGGGAAATTATCCTAAACATGACGTCACATTTGATTTGTCTCATGTGACGTAAATAGTTTTCAACTCTCTTGATTAACTTACACTTGTCGTTTTTTTCTTTAGTGGGCGGTAGCCAGAGCTGCCGCGTTCACTGGTCGCGCTTTTTCTCCAAGGCAAACTTGGTTGTCTACGTCGTCGATTCGACTGACACCGATCGACTTGAGCAGTCGGCGACGGCTTTGAATGGCGTTCTCAGTGACGTGGAACTCTCCGGCGTGCCGTTGCTGCTCGTCTTTAACAAGCAGGACGTCGACGGAGCCGCGAAAGCGGACCAGTTGGCCGAAGCGTTCAAACTGACAGAATTGCTGCAGACGAGAAACGTTCAGGTACAAACACAAAAACTTCTAATACTATTCGATTGATTTTTCACGTAGCTGGCGACTTCCCAAGTTCCGCCGCCTGACGATTCGGGAACGTCGGACGTCGCCGGCATAGTCCAAGTGAAACAACTCATAATATCGCTCTGCAACGTGGACAGCTCGTGAGCACGGAACACCCCGCCCTCCGTCGATGAAAGGAACGCTCGCCTATTCAAAATAATAACAATTTTGTCATTACGTGCAAGTACAAGAATAAAAGCGCTCGATGAATTTGTCTCGTTTAGCCTAACGCACACGCACGCACACACGGACGAATACAGCAGATAGCCTTCATACAACTGTATACTTCAAAATAAAATCATAGCACTTACCCATTCTTATGTGCAGCACCTTCCTTTATACTAGCGTCTCGGGCCCTATTACCGGATTCTCGTCCTCGTCGCCGACCAATTTTCGCTGCCTCTGAAGTGCCGGTTTCTCCAACTTCCAGTTGTCGAGATCCGGCACCGACGCTCCGCGGCGGTACGCCTGCGTCGTATCTCGCTTTCGTCGCAACCGCGGATCAGGCGTACTGATGGACCTCGCGTTGCCGCCGCCGCCGCCGTGTCGATGCGGAACAAACTCCCGCTCTTCAGTCGGTGACAGATCCGGAACGGAATTCGACGCCGGCGGCGCGAGTGGCGCTGCCGGCGGACGAACGTACGGAGCGCGCGGCGAAGCGTGAACCGGCGGCGATACGGAGTGATATCCGCTTTCGCGCGATTGGCTCGGACTTGGATCGTGCTCGGGCGACGGCGATTTCTTTTTTACGGAGGCGGGCGAGGGAGCGTCCTCGCGTAGAAAATCCGGCAGTTGAAAATTGTCGTCGTCGTAGACGCTGACGCGCTGGTCGTCGATTCGATCGCCTTGAACGCGACTGAGAAGATCCATGAAGTCTTGATCAAATACTATATGTATTAGGAAAAATACGATTTAGAGATCTCGTACCGTCGGGTGATTCCGGTGTCTCGACACTTGACGATTTATCTAAACTCGACTTCTTCTTGGATGATTTTTTCGGTCGGGTGGAAGGACTCGCGCTTCCGCCGCTTTCGTCTAAACTTGCTACTTTTTTCATCGCGCCTTCGACGTCCGCTGAACGACGGAATCCCGGAAGGCGAAGGCTTCCGAGCTTGTGAAAAAATCCTCCGCCGTTACTGCGCTCGCTGCTCGTATGCGCATTCGGCGCCGTTGTTTGCCTCGTCGAGTCCGCTTCGCCTCCCAAATCTCCATCTATGTATGATAGGACTCCTCCCCAAATCAATAACACGGGAAATGCGCGAGACGCTCACTTGTCAGAGTCGACTGCGGCTTGATGACAACACTCTGTCTAGCAAGGAGTGAAGAGGCGATGTCAAGTTGAAGAGGTACCGGACAATTTTCCTATAATTAGCGCAAAACCAACCGCAGTTAGAAGGTTAAAGTGAGTACATAGTGCGATGCTGGGTTTTCTTACCAGATGAATGACGTGGGATTCGAGACTGAGACCGCGTTCCGTCATTACGGCACCCAGCACCTCTCGTATCGTGCGACGTTTGTCCACGCGAACTGTCGTCGTCGTCGCTGTTTCGCCTGTCTCGAAGGTCGCCTTGAACGTCAGCCCGGCTTTCTGCAGACGAACCTCTTTGTTGTGAAGACAAGAGGCGGGAGCCTCGTACGGAACAACCTTGGGGGGGGAGAGAGAGAAAAAGAAAAGACTAACTCCCTTTCAAAGCCCTTTGTTTGCGAGACCGACTTCGCCGTTGCTTTGTATGACGACATGAAACGAGCTGAAGTCCAAGCTGCGTCGCTCGAAAAGCGCCGCGAGAGTTTGAGCGACGGTTTGACCGTGCTCCGCCATGATGATCGTCGACGAGCTGTCCGGCATCACGACGCGATAGAAATTATCCTTTTGCGATCCGGGCACAGGCGCAAACGTGACGGTCAGCTAGAACAGAAAAGCGAATCCTTAACGCGTTGCATTTAATTAATAGGCAATAACTACACGACGCGTGTATGAATGAGAGGTATCGAAGACAGTGCTTACATCTTTCTTCGCTGGGATCTTTGTCGGTTCACCTTCGCTGCTTTCCGTTGCCGTACTTGTCCGCTTGCTATCATTCAAATCTAACATTTCCTCTCCGTCAATTTGAATCCTCCTTTCTACCTCTGACTCATATGTATACTTACCCTCTTTTGAGCTCTTTGGCTTGCTTCGACGACCCCATCGACTTTTCTTCTTTTTCTCTTCCACGGAATCGTAGCCGGAAGACCGAGAAGCGCTGAGATCGAACGAAACGTCGGCGCTCGCCGACCCATTTCGTTTACCGCGCCGCTTCTTCTGCACAAAAAATTAGACCAACGAATCTACATTGAGTAGTTTTCCCTACCTTTGTCTTCTTCGCTCCTCTTTTGTTCTTCGCCGCCGCCTGAGGCGACGGAGGATCAATGGGAAGAGGAAGGTTCTCGAGTTCAGCTATGACGCACTGCTGATAAAGCGTCGAGCGAATGAATCGCGGGTGGCAGTCCAATTTCATAAGAGAGAAAATCTGAAGAGCCCATAAATCGTCAGGGGAACGAGTCGTCTTGCCGTCCACGTCAACTCACCTCTCGTTGAGCGCGCGCGAAGATGTCGCTCTGCGCGTCGTCGAGACTCTCGGCGACGCGCTGAACCGTGTGACAATCGACGTTGACCGGCGTCGGCGACGACGAACAGTTCAAATACTGATCGTAGATTTCTCTCGCCCTTGACTTCATCTAAAATTCAAAAGTTCAAAAGAATATGACGCCAACCGAAGAGACGCACCGCTTTGGGATCCTTCAAGTCGACGAATTTCCGACACTCCAACCAGAACAATAAATTCTCATCGTTCAATTCGGTCTTCATGAATTCCTACAAAGGGAAGTGAATCCTCATTACAAGAGCCTCTCTACTTCTCTCAGCTACCTTAAAACACGCAACGCCTTCGTTGTCGTCCAAAACCCGCCTCAAACTCAACGCCCAACTCGCAACGCGACCGACGTTCGATTCCGTCTTCATCGCCGCTTCGCTCGGCGTCGTCGACGCCAAAGCGAGACTGTCCACGCTCGCGCTCAGCACGCCGACGACGCGTCTCAATCCGCCGAACGTCGAGTCGTCGTCCGGCAGACCTTTCTCGTCTTCGTCCGGCGTTTCGTCGATTCCGTAACCGAGCGATCCGTGCCGTGTCATGCGTCGCGTCGGTCGCGGCGCGCCGTTGCGATTGATTTCGACTTGCTGCACGAGAGCGCCACCTTCGATGGTTCGATGTCGTTCACGGCGACCAGTCGCCAATACGTCGTCGTCGTCGTCGCGAGATTGCGTCGGTGTGCTAGTCGCCGGCAAAATAACGCCGGTCAGCTCCGATTCCGGACGCAATTCTTCTACGGATTTTGTCGTCGCTCCGGCCGCCGCCGCAGCTACGTTCATTGTCGTCGTTGTCGTTTTCTCGTCGAAACCGGACAATTCGTGAAAACGACGACCCGTATGCGCGGACACCGTCGTCGGGTCCGCGTCAAGGGAGTGGGACAGAGGAACACGCGCCGTACAAAGGGGCGCTGATTGAGCGACGAAACCGCCGCCGTCGACGTAATTGTCAAGCCAATCAGCGGGAGGAGGAGGCAGGTCTTGCGCGTCCAAACTCGGATGAGAACGATCGTTCCAAGATTTCAACCAGTCGTTGTTCCCATTCGCTTCCGGGTGCGCGGCGGTCGCCTTTCGTCGTCGATTTCTCCCGTCCTTGAACAGTCGCGCGACGCCGCCGAGAATGTCGCTCGAGTGAGCGCGAGTTCCGTCGGCCATGAACACGTGACACAGAGCGCACGAGCCCGGTTCGCGCGGCGACGACGGCTTCGTTACCATGCCGAAGAAACGACGATCGTCCAAACAGAGACCGCTGTAGGAAAACAAGCTGGAGCTGATTTCCAATAGGCGACGACCTTGGACGTTGATCAGCTTGAGTCCGGTGCGGGTCACTTCCATGGTGACTGTCGCGGCGCCGCGGGCGCCGCGGCGCACGTCCTGCACGCGCGCCACGCAGCGACGTATTGTTTCGACGCTTCCGTGTTCTGTTGTTTTTGCCGTCGGCAATTGCACGGAACCGTAGTAGTCGACGACGAAACGAAGGAGGGGCAAATCATCGTCGCCCGAGACGGCATCTTCGAAAGACGCTGCCGTCGTTGAAGTGTTGGGATCGCGCCTACTACTTAGAGAATTGCCGTAGCGTGACGTCATAGAAGTATCAATAGTCCCACTGTAACCTCCGCTACGCGAAGTCATCGAACTGTCGTGGTTCCCGGATCGTGACGTTTTCGAAGTGTCGTGATTCCCGGATCGGGAAATTATTGACGTATCATTGTTCCCGGATCGTGACGTCAGTACGGCATCTTTGCCACCACGACCCTCGGCCAAAGCCAAGTGAAGCGATTGATATCGCGACGTCGCTAACTTCCGATCGCCGCCACCGCTTCCGAAGTGAGGCGAATCGTACGCTTGACTTATAGGTACGGAGAAGGACGATTCGTCGTCGTCTTCGGCGGCGGCGGCGGCAGCGGCGGCGGCGTCTCGCATCTTTCTCTCGCGTCCCTGTACGGCGAGAAATTCCTCGACGTCGAAATTAGCCTCGCTCACGACGAGTCGAACCGAATCGCGCGTACGCGCGACGAGCTTCACGACGTCTTCGTGCTCGAGTCGAGTGACGTCGCGTCCGTCGACTTCGAGCAGAAGCAGGCCCGGTACGAGGCCGGCGCGACCGCTAGCGCTCTTCGGGAGCACGGTCGTTAGAACAGGCGGGCATTCGCCCGAGAGCGTGAATCCGTAGCCGAGGCGACCGTCGCGACGCAGTTTGTGCGAGAATGTTCGCACGTCGCGACGTCCGGCGGCGGCGACGGCGTCCATTTTTCTCTCCTCGAGGCGATGCGATGGAGTGCGCGCGCGCGAGAGCGATGTTCGAGGCGAGGGAGACGAGCGAAATGGAGGGTGTTTGCGTCCGAAGAGGAAGGGGCGGGGCTCGCTGAATGACTTGCGGTCGTGCGGCGTTGTTAGCGGAGTTCTGTGTACATACCAAGGTTTTCTTGGGCTTTTGTTGTCGCTGCGAGGTCTCGTTTCAAGTTATATGCAAATTAGAGAAGAACAACTGATTAGTGTACGGGGCCCTAAGGGGTGTGGCACAAAAAATGATGAACGCAATATCAATTTTGGATGTCGGCCTGTCCGTGTGTTTTTCCCTTCTTTTCAGGTAGGTATACACTACAATATTTTCGCGCTATGATTCTCTAAGCACCGTCAGGGCACAGAGCTATACCCCTTGCTAATCCTAAAACCTCTGAGCTCGATCTTTTCTTTGTTAGTTAATCTTGCTAGAATATTTTGTTATGAAAGTCAAAGGCTAATTTGAAATAAAGGCAGGCAGGCAGGCAGGCAGGCAGGCAGGCAGGCAGAAAAGAACAGAAAAGAGCAAGACGAAATTATGAGGAAAAGAAACGAATGACACAACACTTTCGGTTTGGCCATATTTGAGAGACCCTCCCACCAGGGCGCGCGCGGGCTTTGCCTGCGGGGAAAATAGACACGCCCGCTTTCTACATGCTCGTACAGTAAGGGGGAAAATCCGCTCTGATGACGCTGCAAATTACGTACTTCTACTCTTATATAAGGCCAGTCTTTGATCGCAGCACACACTGCACGACAGGACGCTGAGTCTGCTCTCCTAATTAAATTGAAGTACGGTTATATAGATATACTTCGATCGAGGATGAGGCTCGGAAAGAAGAAGTCAAAGAAGAGCGGCAAATCTGCGATCAATGAAAAGACGACAAAGGATTCGTCTGCGACTGCCCTCGAAAATGCATCCGAGTCAGTTGCTCCGAGTCATCCGAGTCGCGCCTCAAGTCAAACAGCGATGTCTGAGCAGTTCGATCGGCAGGTGAGGCCGTTCATTGATCTGATCGACTCTCTTCGGTCGTTGGGACTGGACGAGGACGTGAACTTGCCCAGCGTAGTAGTCATTGGTGACCAGAGCACAGGAAAGAGTTCGGTCCTTGAAGCAATATCTGCCGTACAGCTTCCTCGCGGAAGTGAAATTGTCACTCGCTGTGCTCTGGAGCTCCGAATGAAAAATGTGAAAGCAAATGGCCTTTGCACTAATTCGGACGACGGAGGAGATTACTGGAGAGCTACGTTAAGCTATACACCGCCCTTGGGTAAAAAGATATCACATGATCTCAAAAAGCCCGAAGAAGTGAGCAAAGCTGTAGAAGAGGCGCAAAATGTTTTAGCTGGGAAGGGCAAGAACATTTGCACCGATAGCATTATTCGTCTGGAAGTTGAATCCCCTTACGTGCCGGACCTTACTCTGATTGATCTGCCTGGAATTGCTCGCGTCGCTGGCGAAGGGCAAAAGGAGGATATCGAGGAACAGACAAAGTCACTGATCAAACAGTACATCGAAAAAGAAGAGACTATTATTCTCTGTGTAATTCCCTGCACATCCGACATTGCTACGACTGAGGCCCTTAAACTGGCTAAGCAAGCTGATCCTCGTCGTCAACGCACATTGGGAGTAATGACAAAGCCTGATCTTGTGGATCCAGGATCGCAAAAGAACGTTGTTACAACTGTTCAAAACGTATCGGCTTTCAAACTCAGGCTCGGTTACACGCTAGTGAAGTGCAGGGGTCAGAAAGACATTGATGACAACATGTCTCTCCAGAAAGCTATTGAAGAAGAGAAACGGTTCTTCAAAAATCATAAAGTAAGTGTTTTGAATATGGATTTCTCTCAGCGTTTATGAGCTCTACAATTGTTTGGAATAGACTTATAAATCTCTGTATCGTGACGGGCTAACTGGCACTGAGCGGTTGGCCAAGCAATTGACTCGCCAACTGGTCACTCAGATTCATAACTGTCTGCCAAATTTGCGACAGCGCGTATCCCAGTTAGAGACAAAGACAACAACAGAACTAGAAAGGCTAGGAACAGCGATCCCTAGACTCCAACAGAAATCGTACCTATTAGAGGTAAAATTATTTTTCTGCTTCTTTTCTAAATCCGACATTTGCAGATACTGCAAAAATATGGAAATACTATTGAGCGTGCTGGTGTGGGCGATTACAGAGACGATATTGAAAAAAAATACAAGCTGTACGCAACTGTTCACGAGCATTTCACAGCGTTTCAGGCCAGAGTAAACAGCCTGTTTCCAGGTCCCTTGATTCGAGCAGATAGCGTATGACTGAGTAACTACCACTTTAGGTGAAAGAGACGAAGATCGCTACCTCAAAAAAATTGAGAAAGAAATGAGTGAAAGCCGAGGCCAAGAACTGCCAGGGTAAACACGCTGGCATAGTATAACAACGATTCATCTCAAACTATGTTAATTAAGCTTTCCATCATTTGGAGTGTTCAGAACATTTGCAATTGATCATGTCAATAAAATCAAACATCCTGCTATACAATTGCTAAATGATGTCCGTGAATCTGTTAAGAAGGTTTGAGATCAAATACATTTATCAGAGAAATGTCGCTAGGAAGAGTAAATTTCTAGGTTGCTTTTGGATTAGCTTGTGAACACTTTGACCGCTTCACTGAACTTCATACTCGCGTTGAAAGCAAAACTACCGAGTACCTCTCAAAGCGACACAAAGAAGCCAAAATGGACATTGAAAGCACTTTTAAGAAGGAAAAATTCATCTTTACTCAAGACAAAAATTTCAAGGGTCTGTTGCATCAAGCACGAGCAGAAAATGCAGCAAGAGACGCAGAAGCAGGACGCGCAGAAGTTGTCCGTAAGAATCTAAATTGATTTTATGCACCTAACTGAGTCAGTTTGTGACCAGATCAACCTCAGTCTTCAGTAGTACATTCTACTTTCAATTTTGGGTTTAAATCACCAATGGCAAAACTTGCTCCGGTTGCAACAAGCACCACTGATCCTGAAGAGGAAGATACAGAGGTCAAAGAGTTGCTACTAAAATTACGACAGTACAGCAACGTAAGAAATTGTTTGGTTGTTCTTAAATTAATGCGGTTTTGAATGAGACTATCTAAGGTTGTCAGAGCGATACTGTGTGACACTATACCAAAGACAATCTACTTCTACCTGATCACTCTCTTCTCTGAAGATGTGAAAATTTCCCTCCTCACCAGTTTTGATCCCCAAACGGAAGCGACAGTAGAGACAGAAGACGAATATCTAGACTCTTCTTCAGACGACGAAGAAGAAACTCTTACACCGCAAGAGTTGCTTAGAGAGAGTTCTGACAAGGAAGAAAACAGAAGGATGCTGACCACCAAAGTGGAACGGCTGAGAAAAGCCGAAAGAAAATTGCGAAGGTTCGGTGGCAGTGAAACAACACCTGCTATCGAACTTGAAGAAGAAAACGTAGAATCGGAGGAAGAAGAAATTATCAATGGAGATGATGACGATTACTAGCTTTCCGTGACGCCGGACGTTGCAAATTGATTGTGCTGCGATTGTAGTGTTAGAGCAGTATATTCTATAGTCGGCAGAAGTGAGTTACATTGCCCGTGCATTCATGTGAGTCTTCCTCTACACCTTTAGTTACACCGTCTCAAGTTTGGGGTCGACAGAACAAAACCTTCTAATAATCAAGGATTCCGATTACGCTTGATAGCTATTTGCTTGCAAATTATCACACTGAAACAGCAAGCGGAGACGGGGATTAGTTAATTATTAAATCACTCGAGCATCGCGTGCTACTTCCCCTGGCCTAGGGATTTCCCTGACGCGGATTTTCCGCATTCCTTTAGATTAATTGTCTCTATATCTAGGTGGCATTACGAAGCAATTGATCAGCAGTTGAGTTGGGAGGCGATCGAGGCAACTGCAATTATGGGCAGAACGAGGACGAAGACGTCCAAAAAGGTCAAAGAGGGTGGCAGTGGCGGAGAACAGGCTGCTGCAGCCAGCGGCAGCTATAACCGCAGCGAATCGACAGCTTCAAGAGACCCCAACACACATGGCAAAGGAAAAGAAGCACATATGTCCCGACAATTCGATCGTCAAGTGAGACCCTACATCGATTTGATCGACTCGCTTCGAAGCCTAGGACTCGACGAAGACATCAGCCTTCCAAGCGTCGTCGTGATCGGCGACCAAAGTACGGGAAAGAGCTCGGTCTTGGAAGCGATATCGGGCGTACAGCTACCACGAGGAACGGGCATTGTGACCCGTTGTGCTCTCGAGCTTCGCATGAAAAAAATGAAGATAAAGGAGCCGAGAGCCGAAGCCCAAGACAACGAGCACGATCCGTGGAAAGCAACTCTCAGATACAGGGAAGCGGGGGAAAAGACTCGAGGCGAGGTGCAAGTGTTGGAGAAACCAGAGGATGTGGGCAGAGCCGTTGAAGAGGCGCAGAATAAGCTGGCGGGCGAGGGCAGAGACATTTGCACAGATACCACCATACTTCTCGACGTCGAGTCACTTCACGTTCCAGATCTCACGCTGATCGACCTTCCCGGAATTGCTCGTGTTGCTGGAGAAGGACAAGCTTCAGATATAGGAAAGCAGACAAAGCAGCTGATCCGGAAGCACATCAAAAGAAATGAGACGATTATTCTGTGCGTCATTCCGTGCAATGTCGACATTGCCACAACCGAGGCACTCCAAATGGCAAGAGAATTTGATCCCGAAGGCATACGCACGCTGGGAGTGATGACCAAGCCTGATTTGGTCGACAGAGGAGCTGAGAAAGGCATCGTGGATACTGCTCAAAATCAGACCGCTTTCAAGCTCAAATTGGGTTTCACAGTGGTGAAATGTCGAGGCCAATCAGATATTGTTAACGCTGTGACTCTGCAAGACGCCCTTGATGCAGAAAAGAAGTTTTTCAAGTCACACGAGGTTGGATTATTACAGTATTAGACTTGATTTGATTTTCAGCCTTCATAAACCACTCTCTTGTAGTACTTTAACGGACTGCATAAAAAGAACTTGACAGGGATAGACAAACTTGCCAAGAAGCTGACTCAACAGCTGGTAACCCAAATCCAGCGTTTCTTGCCAGGTCTGCTGAAACGTGTGACAAGCATGGCGAGAGAGACAAGAGACGACTTAAAACGGCTTGGGGATCCCGTTCCAAAAGACAAAATGCAGCATTTAATCACGGTAACTTTGCAAGTCATGATGGTTTTTGCCACTGTACACACATATATATACAGATGCTGCAAGAGTTTAGCGACTCTTTGAAAGAAGCTGGTTCTGGCCGCTATAGCAACTCGTTCAAGAAAGAGGATAAAATCTATACCATTGCTCATCAGCATTTTACTCAGTTCGCTGCTCATGTTGAAGAACTTCAACCAGGCAAGTCATAATCAATACTCAAGTACCAGGCAGAAGTCTAAGTGATTGAATTCAGGTGCTTCAAACGAGGACAAATATCAAAAGCGTATTGAGGAAAAGATAAGAAATAGCCGAGGTCAAGAGCTGCCAGGGTATATTTCAGTTCAAGGACTCCATTGTGGTTCTGCTTAATTTAGTCTGCCTAGATTTCCGTCGTTTGAGGTTTTCAAACAATTTGCCGTTGATTCTGTTCGTGAAATCGAAGACCCGGCAAAGAAATTGCTTGAAGATGTTTATGAATGCATTAAAGAGGTTTAGCCTAGTTTTGTTTGTGAAACTTCCCTATGCTGAGTGAATCATGTTTCAGATTGCGTTCAGACTAGCTGATAGGCAATTTGAACGCTTTCTTCCCCTCAAAGGATGCGTTCGGGGTAAAATAGACGACTACCTGGAAGGGCAATACAAAAAGGCTCTGGCAGACATCGAGACCCTCTTCAGAAAAGAGCAGTGGGTCTTCACCCAAGACAAAACCTTTCAAGGCTTGCTGCAGAAAGTAGTGGAAGACCAAAAACAAAAAGAAAAAACGGAAGAGATTCCGGCGGCAAGAGATCTATCTACCTCGCATTATCCGAGTGGCCGTTCTCCTCCCTCTCCCCGTCGAGGTCAGAAAAAAACCCAGTCATTTGTCATATAAGAGCCTTTGTTTCTAGCTCCACCGTCGTCTCCTATGATGAATGTGATTGTCGCTGTAAAGAATGTACTGTCGCCCTTAACTAGCCACGAAGAAGAAGCAAGAGAGCTGTTTGTTAAATTGCAGCAGTACAATGAAGTAAGGACGCTATTTGAACCACTGTCACACTTGATCGTTATGACGTCGTTACTAGGTCGTTCGAGCGAGACTGTGCGATTCAATACCGATGACCGTCTATTACTACCTCGTCACTTGCTTTTGCGACGAGATCAGAAGTAGACTTCTTCGCGAGCTTACCGTGAATCCAGCAACAAGCCGAAAAGGTGAAGAGTTTGATAGTTCGGATGAGAGTTCGTCTGAAGAGGAAGAGGAATCAGAGGCGGAGGAATGGTTAGGTCCAGAAGCATTGCTGAGAGAAAGAGTCGAGCAGGAAGAGGTGAGGAAGACCCTGACGAGCAAAATTGACCGCCTCAAGAAAGCAGAAAAGAAGTTGCACAAATTCAGCGGTGAAGGAAAAATTGTCGATCCTGACGCCGCAGACGCTGATCCTGGCCCGCCAGAAGACGACGACGAGTGAAGGAGTCCAGTCGACTATTCGTTTTACACATTGACTTGTTTTTTCGTTCTATTTTTGAGTTGTTCACGCATCACAAGCAGATTGATGGTTCTCATACGTGGGAGTCGATAAAAGAAGCATGGGTGCACGTTTGCACACACGCGCTGCCACATGCTGAAAGTGAAGAAGAGGATCTCCTACTCATTTGCACGGCCCCACACGTACAGGAAATCGAAAGTAAAGCAATTGTGTGCGCTGTGACGTCATTTTCCTGCTTCTAGCCTTTTTCTCCACAATTCTCCGAAAGAAGCTCATCTGAGAGAAAGTCTGTTCGGCGGCGTAATGAATCACGGCCTAGACCCGGGGACAAAGTCCCAGCCGCTATCATTCACAGGGGCCAACGTATTTCAGTTCGGCGGCATCGGCCCGCAGCTAAGGGGCTCACCGGCGGCAGTGGCAGGGGCACGTACAACTGCGCCCCCTGAGAAAACCGTTCTAACGGACGACTTTGAGCCAAAAGTGCGGCCGTACATCGACTTGATTGATAAGCTGAGAAGCCTAGGAATCGATGAGGACGTTCCCCTCCCGGCCGTCGTCGTCATTGGCGACCAAAGCACAGGAAAGAGTTCCGTTCTCGAAGCAATTTCCGCCGTCAAGTTGCCACGCGGAACGGGCATCGTGACTCGGTGCGCTCTAGAGTTGCGAATGAAGAGAACCAAAGAAGCGAGCTGGAAAGCGACCATCAGCTACAAGGTGGTGGCCTCATTGTCTGGCACG
This sequence comes from Oscarella lobularis, assembly GCF_947507565.1. NCBI lineage: Eukaryota > Metazoa > Porifera > Homoscleromorpha > Homosclerophorida > Oscarellidae > Oscarella > Oscarella lobularis. The sequence goes on along the minus strand of NC_089177.1, from coordinate 1,036,683 downwards.
CTGGAGCGCCGTCACACGATAGCCATATCTAACCCAGAAGCCATCGGCGAAGAAGTTCGGAAAGCCCAGAACGTTTTGGCCGGGGAAGGAAGCGGAATTAGTTTGAATGGGTTGATACGGTTGGAGATCGAGTCGCCAGACGTGCCAGACTTAACTCTGATCGATCTGCCTGGCATTGCTCGTGTCCCTCTTCTAGGACAGGGAGATATTTCAAAGCAGACGAAAGCTCTGATTCGAAAGTTCATTTCAAAAGAAGAGACAATCATTCTCTGCGTGATACCGTGCAATGTTGACATTGCCACGACGGAAGCACTCAAACTGGCTCACGACGCAGATCCTATGAAGACGAGGACGCTTGGAGTCATGACAAAGCCGGATATTGCCGACAAAGGAACCGAGAACGAAATCGTGAAGATAGCTCGCAACAAGACCGAATACAATTTGAAATTGGGTTACACTGTCGTTCGGTGCCGATGTCAAGATGACGTAGATAAAAGGATGTCTCTTCAGGCTGCAATAGAACAGGAAAAGGAATTCTTTGAAAAACACAAGGTACCCCTTCAAATAGATGACGATAGCGGTGATGATGATAGTGATGAAAACGGTTTCTAGTATTACCAAGTCCTGGTGAATGAAAACAAAACGGGCATACAAAATTTATCCAAAACGCTTGTAAAGCAGTTGGTCGTCCAGATTCAGCGTTGCCTGCCCAAACTGAAGAAAAGCGTTGCAAAACTGGTGAAAGAGACGGATAGAGAGCTTAGATTGCTTGGAGAGCCGCTACCCAAAGAAAAAAAGCAATTCCTAATGAAGGTAGGACTACGTTTTCTTGATCAATTGCTCGAGACTTCAGTTTTTTCTCTGCTCACAGTTGCTGCACAACTTTGGGCACGACGTAAGGGCGGTTGGTGCTGGCGAAAAGAATTCAGAGCACGAGAATCTCTATGCGCTCGTGCACAAATCGTTCACAACATTCGCACAAGATATAGAAAAGTTGAGACCTGGTTAGTTGTTCTGAAAGGTTCGCGGCTGTCAAGAGCTTCGTTCTCCTTATTCAGGTCAAAATCAAGCTGGGGAGCGCGAAAAGATCAAGAAAAAGCTTCAGACATGCAGAGGACGTGAACTTCCAACGTCAGAGAACACTACTAAGTAGGCAATGCTCTAATTGTATACTTTCTGCTACCACAGATTTCTGTCGTTTTCCGTGTTTCGAACATTTGCAATTGACAAGGTGAAGGAGATGCTAGATCCAGCCGTGGAACTTCTAGACACTGTCCACAACTGCGTGGAAGAGGTCGCAACTTAGCTAAGACAGACATGAAGTCAATGCGTCGTTTTCTTAGATTCTGACAAGGATGATTGATAAGCACTTTGGACCCTACAGAAATTTGAGAAGTCGCGTCGTAGACAAACTGCTTGAATATCTCCGCAAGCAAAAAGAAGAGGCGCTGAAGGACATCAAAAGAATGTTTGAAAAGGAAAATTACATTTTCACGCAGGACGTAACATACAGGAGCCTCTTACACGCAGTCGAATTGGAGCGCACAATGGTGGTTGATTACATAAAGAAGAAATTATGATTACATCTGTCTTTCAGGCACAACAGCAACAGGCACAAAGTGTGATCACAATGAGCAGAAAGGGGAGAGTGGCCCAACAATTTTCTCCAATGGCGGAAGTCATAGGATCAGGCACGGTTTCACTGGCAAGTGATATGAATGCTGAAGCAGCTGAAATGCTGACAAAACTGACGGAATACAACAAGGTAGTAATATGCTAAATTTTGAAAGTCTAAATTAGAAAGTGGGTCTGATTGGGTGTAACTTAGGTGGTGAGAGCCAGATTGGGAGACACGATTCCAATGACGATTTATTTCAGTCTCGTCACGTCGCTCGTCAAGGATCTGACGGACAATCTGCCGTCAGAAATTGCATTTCAGAAGCAGAGCCTGACGTTGGATGAAATCGGCGACGACGACGACGACGACGATGACGGATACGAGTGGAGTGCCAAAAAATTGCTTGAAGAGGATGAGGAAGTTGCTGCAAAAAGAAAAAGGCTCGATGAGACGCTCAAGCGTCTTAAGCAAGCCCAGCGAGAGCTCAATCAGAGATGTCCGGGCTTTCAACGTTTTGTAGAGGATTTGGAGGAAGATGACGACGCTATTTAGGTAGCGCCTTTAGCGAGTTTTTATCTGTGTGCATCTTCCGAGCTGGATTCTTCAGGATAGGATAGAAAGCAGTGCAGTTAGGTGACCTGATTGGCCATCCTAATACACCTAGATTGCCTCCTGAGAATGATCTAACTTAACTAGAGTGACGGTTGCCAGCTAAAGGAGGCGGGAGGGATGTAAAACGCTCCCTAAACCATAATGCAGGGCCCAGACTACGTGTAGTGATTGAAGGCCCCGTGCATTACCGCGCCCGTGACGTGGAGCAAGTGTTGATGGAATATTACCCGCTGCTGACGTCACTCTGGCATCGACCTTCTTTCTCTCCATAAGAGCGTCGTTGCGTGTCCACGAAGGAAACTTTTGCAGAAGAGTAGCGTGGTTGGCTTCCAGACGCGCCAATGGCGCTGCGATCTGTGCGAAGAAACACGTGAGGTCGACAGGGCGAGAACTCACCAGCGTGCAACGCCGTCCGTCCGTCCGTCCGTCCGTCCGTCCGTCCTTGCGCCTCGGAGTCAGCTCAAGCTCGACGCGGATAGGAGCAGCAGACTGAGACCGCACAGTAAGTGAGACGAGTGTGCGTCGTAGGAGTTGATGAACACGTGGAGAGATTAAATCAAAATCACAGATTAGAACATCTAATACGCAACACCACCATACGCAACACCACCACACCAAAAAAACATTGAAAAGTAGTTCATCGCTCGCATTCGGCTACCAGTTTACTTGGGAACAGCGTAGCGGCCATCCAAGAAATATTTGGTCAACGCTGGCACTGGTGCCCCTGTGGGAGCGAAAGGAAAGGCGCCAGAAGAGCCAGCAATGTCCAGATGAGAGTAGCGAATTTGGTCCGACGCAGGCTTATCAATGTCGTGCTAAAACGTATAGGTATATAACAGCATGAGGAAATTTCTGAATTTCGGTACTTGATCTAAGCCTGAGACTCTAATAAGAAAAGCGGCTGGAAACTGATGACCACGAGCAGTAGAAGACGACGGTTGATTGTTGCACTGGAGCACGTCCTCGTACTCGCTCCTTCCAACAATGAAGTCATAGTCCTAAAGAGCAGAATTCCAAAGAGACGCAACAGAGAACCGTCTATCATCTACATCTCTACGAATTGTCGATATTTCAAACGGATCACCCATCACGTTACCAACTAGAAAATATCATTGCACAGCACTCTCGCATTCGCACTACAAATACCTTCCTGAACTTCTATTGCCGTATTGACAGCTTTCGCAGGCCCATTGTCCATGATTGCCTAGACAAAGTAACATTAATTAATACATACTGTATTCCATTGACGTTTCTATCTCTTACCGTGTAGTTGGCACCGTAAGCTCTGATGACGTGGCCGGTCAATGTAGCAATAGTCATAATGTGAGGATTGGTAGCCGTCTTAGCCGCCTCCTTTGCATGCCACAGAGCATCAGCCATGGCCATGCGTCCCTCGGCATCGGTATTTCCAACGCGAACTCTCACGCCAGCCTTCGACGTGATGAGCTCGTCTGCAACGTAGCAGTCTATAGACAAAAGAGAAGCCACGCGGTGAAATTCCAAGAAAGAAATGAAAACTATCTCAACAACTGGCCTGCTCCCACGCTGTTTCTAACCATCGCCATGTAGCCGACGACTTTGATGGCAACCGGCCTAAGATCGGCGACCGTTTTGAAAAATCCGGCAACTGCAGCCGCTCCACATTTGTCTCTATAAGATATTTGAAATAAGAGAAGTAAATAGCTCACTGTTTCCTGCCTGCTCATGCTGGCCATGATGCCTCCCGCTTTGATATCGGCACCGCCTGTGTCGTAAGTGACTCCCTTTCCAACAAGAAAGAGAGTCTTATTGATTGTTCCTGATCCCTCATACACAAGCTTGATTATTCGTCCAGCATGACGAGTGATGCCTTAAGGATAATGTAGATAAAAAACAAGGACGAGGTATTCTTCCTTACCAGAGGCACAGCGATTGACTGCAGAAAAGAGGGGAAAGTCCGTATTCAGCTCCGTTATATTGTCAATGACAGTAACAGAGATCTAGAAAAATAAATAAATAAATAATTTAATGCAGACCACTCCACGTACGCCTGAGCCAGTTGGAAAGAGACCTTGCATGTACGTCTGCACGTTTGGTGGAGCCATTCTCTCCGGATCCGAGCCACCAATGTCTCGATACACGAAGCGCCCGTGCTCAATGCCTCGAAGTTCCACAATGTCAGGAGTCAATGCCGGAGTCTCCTGCCACACTCCGAGTCGATCGGCCTTTGATATGACTCTTCCGCTCTCGAAAATTTCAAGAGGCTGCGAGGAATATTAAAATAAAAATAATTAAATAAATCTGTTACGCACGTTATAAAGCGTCTGCAGGGCGCCCAAGCCGGCAACAACGCGAGCCTTTTCGAAGACAGCGTGAGCTCCGTTGGGAACAACGAGCACAGGACTTCGGCTTCCTGCTCTCAATGCTCTCGTTATTCCCTTGTTGGCGGCATCAGAATAGCGACGAGAGTCGTCTTGAGCCCTGTTTACAGGCCCAGTGGGAGAGTAGATCTGAGTACAGTAGAAGAGAAGGGATAAAATTGTTACGTGTACATATACGTAAGAGAATGTGGTTTAGTAATCACGTGGCAAACAATAGTAGTCACACGAGGATTATCAAAGTTTCTATCTCTCCACGTCAAGACGTCAATAACTAAACCGCAAAGCGACACCAGCTGACGTTTTTATCAATGGATAAAGCGTCAGGTGGTGACCGGTTGAGAATGACGTGGAAACCAACTCCCCTTTCCCTCCCCCACCCCTCCCCCCCTAAGACAATGAACAAAGAGCGAAAACACGTGGATTTACCAATCTCCTATGGCCTTCCATGAAATGGAACGTTACGTCCTTTCCAATCACAGCATCGTGCTGCAACAGAAAAACACGTAGACATGCTTTTGCTAAAGAATAGTAAGTAGCACGTGCCTCCATGAGAGGCTCGAGAAATTCCTTCAGAGTGAGTAGTTGAGGGTTGTCGTCGAGAAGATCCAAGCTGTGCGTAACGAGCACGACCGCGTCGAAGGTCGTGCTCGTCAGATCGCCCGTCGCTTCGATCGGCACCGGGCGATGATCGTCGGTCGTCGTTCTACGGCAAAGAGAAGACTCCTTCCAAAAGCGCCTATTGCATTCGTGCAGACAGTGTACCGTTTCGACATTTGCAGTGCAGTGGAAAAGCGACGAGTGAAGTCTGCACGGAGGGGGAAAGCTTTTTAGCGCAGCGTCACGTGCCTTCTGACGTGCCTACCTACACTCATGACGTCAATGCTCCGATACGGGGTCGCTAACTTGTTTGTTCCAGCTCTTCGACGTTCCCGATTCTTACTAACCATGGCGGAAAAGCGCTCGCGCAGCGGATTGAGACTCATTCGATTCGAGCACGACGGATCGGTGAAGCTCGGCGCCGAGCTCGGCGACGGCGGCAACGTCGTCGATTTGCACGCCGCCGATCCAACCATTCCGGTCGAAATGCGTACATTTCTCGAACAGGGCGCAGAAGCAATAGAAAAAGCCAAGAGGCGAGTGCGGAACGCACGGAGTAGGCGTGGCCAGGCATGCCAGACATCCGATTCATAATCGAAAAAAGCGCCCAGCGAATCGCTTTGTACTAAGAAACGTTGTGTACCCTTATCAATCTGAGCATGCGCTCCGGTTGCTCCAATCGACGTTAGAAGAAATAGTAATAAATAAAGGTATTTTTGTGCAGTGTGCTGGCCAAAGGTGCTCCGGAAATTCCTCGTGCCGATGTTCGGCTCAAGGCGCCGATCACGAATCCGGAAAAAGTGATCTGCATTGGAATGAACTACGTCGACCATTGCACTGAGCAGAACGTCCCCGTACCGAAAGAGCCAGTGATTTTTAGCAAGTTTGCGAGTGCAATTACTGATCCGGGTTCTCCTGTTTCACTAGAAGAAACCGAGGTGCAAAATTTGGCTATTGCATCCTGCCAATTGTTTACGCGCAAACTCCTTTGTAGAATTTAGATTTTGAAGTAGAGCTGGTCATTGTAATTGGAAAGACTGGGAAAAAGATCTCAGTATATTACTATTTGCTGCATATTTATAACTTCAACCCACTTTGTAGGAAAGCGATGCGATGGCTCACGTGGCGGGCTACACTGTGGCTCACGACGTCAGCGCCAGAGATTGGCAAATGAAGAAAAACGGCGGCCAGTGGCTGATTGGAAAAACGATGGACACCTATTGTCCATTAGGTCCAGCTATTGTAACAACTGATGGCATAACAGGTTCAATTGATATGTCAGAGGAAATAATCTGTGCAACTCATTCCATTAGATCCTCATAACTTGGGAATACGATGCCGTTTGAACGGAGAGACGGTGCAGGATTCCAATACAAACCAATTGGTTCATAAAACTCCTGCCGCCTTGGCTTTTATATCAAGGTTACCTAAGATAAATTATTAACGAAACTACGTATATATAGTATACATATTTTCAGGTTCATTACTCTTCGTCCAGGAGACCTGATTCTGACTGGAACGCCGCCTGGCGTGGGTTGCTTTAGGAAGCCCCCACTCTGGCTAAAGGTAGGCAACTTCTAAACGGAAGTCAATCTCTTCGATCTCCTTCAATGTTTTAGAAAGGAGATGTTGTTGAAGTGGAAGTTGATGAAATTGGCTGCATCTCCAACCCAATCCAATAGAACGCGCGAGACGTTATTTTGGCAGTGCTGCCTCTTTTGTAATAGTGTGTCTGTAGCAGCGTTTTTTATTTTCATTTGAGACAGCATAGCAACGCCAATTCCACGCACTCTACGGTACTACCTTTGTAAGAAACTGGATGCAAGACACGTCGTTGCCAGCAGAGACCTGCAATTGCCAAGTAAAGGTTAGATTGGCCTAAAAAAAGAAAGTCATAAGAAACTACCCAACAACATTTCTGTATCACTGACGCCTTCTCCTGGGACAAAAGGAGGCATGATAATACTGTGATTCCATTTGACAGGCACATTTGCTTTCAGAGGGCACGTTACACCAGTCACCAAAGTGTCACAACCGTTTGTGTTAGAAATAGGATATGCCTCGCTCACATTCTTCGCTCCTTCATTAGCAAAATGAACAACAGCAGTGAGATTTTTGATAGCTTGGTCTGCGCAAGAGAGATGAAGTTAGAGCTGCATGGAATATAAGTTCAGTGACCAGAGAGGAAGGGGCGGGCACGAAAAATGTCACGAGAAAAACTCACTCGGAACGCACGTGATAGTGAGATTCAGCTCTTCTTCCGCGTGAAACAGGCAAGGGGAGGCGGTGCACGGAGGAACTGATTTAACGGCAATTGTCTTGCCTAGAGTCGATGGCGGCGGCGAAAATGGCTTGCCTGCACGACGAAAACAAGAACGATTCGACTGTCTGCGAGCATGAAAACAGTTTACCTGAGCAGTTGCTGTACGGAAGAGCAATCGTAGCGCCAAGAAACGCAAAAAAAGTGACGCAATGGGATAGATTGGTCATGATGCCACCAGAGATAAAGTTATGGTCACGTGATGTGTTGACGGTGTGCCCAGAAATTCTGGCGGCGCAAGGTGCCGCAATTTTGGATTTGGCAAAATGATCTGCACTACGATTCTAGAAGAAGCCAAGGTGCAAAATTAGACTACTGCATATACTCGAGTATCTCTCTATAGTTCTCTATGCTGCCTGTCATAGCGATGTGTCTGTAACAGCACGTTTATTGTTCACGAAAACTCAAATATCATTTGGGAGACAGGAAAACAACGAAAAGCCAATTCTGCACAGTCTATGGGGCTACTTTTGCAACAAACTCGACGCAAGACACGTCATTACCCGCAGAAACCTGCAATTCCCAAATAATAACAACGGTGACCTAAAAAGAAAAAAGCTACTATAACCACCCAGCAACATTTCTATATCACTGACGCCTGCTGGGATGAGCTTGGGGAGGGTAAGACTATGCTTCCATTCCACAGGCGTATTTGCCTTCAGAGGACAAGTCACGCCCGTCACTGAAGTATCACAACCGTCTGGATTAGGAATAGGAAATGGAATTTTGGTTGTTCCAAGAGCAGCATGAACGACGGCAGTGAAATTACTGATAACTTCGTCTACACAGGAGAGATAATTAGAAGTGACAGCTCAAAGTCACTAATGACTGGAATTTCGCGCCCTATCACCTAGATATGAGCACGCGAAGAGAGGGGCGGGGCGAGAAAAAACTCACTCGGAACGAACGTGATCGTTAGATTCAAAACTTCGCTCGGATGAACTTCGCACGGAGCGGCGGCGCACGGAGGAACCGATGTAACTGCAACTGTTTTGCCTAGGGTCGACGGTGGCGGCGAGCCTTCCTTGCCTGCGCGAACGAAAACGAAACGCTTATTACAACGGTTTCGACGGACTGCGAGGACGAAAGTGATTCACCTGTACAGTTGCTGTATGGAAAACCGTACGAAAGGCCGAGAAGCGCAAAAAAAGCGACGTAAAGCGGTAGATAAGGCATGATCAGGCCACTGTAGCGTGTGAGAGGTGTGAGATGGCGTTGGACACGTGACGCGACGAGACCGTGTCCGTCATCGACTATCCCGGTTACCACGTGCACTACCATATGTATAGAGACAAACAATGATACAACAATAATAACAATACGCGTTCAAAAAGCGTTTCTGTTATTTAGACTTCTTAGTTTCCGGCGAGGGCGCTTTTTCTTCTTTTGATGGAGGCGTGGTCGGAGATGGAGGCGTGGTCGGAGTGGACGCTTCTTTCGGCGCGGTTTCTTCGTTTCCTCCTCCTTTCTGTAGAGATGCACGCACTTTGGAATCTTCTACGTCTTTTTTTAGTTTGGCTAAGTGCAACGAAGCTCAGATCCAAAGACAAAGAATCCCAAAATACACTACGAACCGTTTCGGCTGTACCCGTAAAGGATTCCAGCGCCCAAAAGGCCATATCTCGAAGCCTAAACAAGCCAAAATGTCCAATTGACTTTCAGAAAGCCCGTAGACGCCGAAAACTCGCCTTTATCAGAGGAGAAACGGACATCTTGAACTGGCCAAAGAGCATGCGCGGCTTGTCTAACGCGCTTCACATTTTACACTGCACCGGCGAAATTCCATTGAAATACATCTAGTAGACAACCCAAGTTTTGTCTTATGAAAAAGAAATCTATTGTACACTCATCTAGCACATTTTGCGCAAAAATTTAATTTTCAAATTAGAAAAGTTGGAATAGCGTCAAATAATTACTACGAACAAACGCACCTACTAAAATGGATTACCATTTAGCGTGGGTCACACAAGTTCCGTACAAACGCTAATTCGCGATAATTAGGCTCAGCTGCCGCTCGCTGATTGGCTGTGCAACTGATTAGTCTCGTACACCGATCGGACACTACAAGTTCCGAAGCCTCGTTAGTTGCAGCTCCGTCGCGTCTGTTTCGTCTCGTTTCTCCTTCCCAACGACCGAACCCCCCTCTCGTCGCCCGCGCGCGTCCCATAACGCCCAAGTCCCCGAAACGCGTCTGGGCGTCTCCGCCTAAGCCGCGTGTCGATTTACGGCGTTCACCGACCGCGAGATAACGGGACTCGGGGAGCTAGCGCCGCTCGAGACGCGATCTCCCTTCCCCACTCGTCGCTAGTCGGAACAACGATGGTGTCACTCCTAGTGGAGCGTCTTCATCGCCAACGTCTCGACAATGGCGACGCGGAACCGAACGAGGTAGGCAGGCGAGAAACGAATCGAGTGTGGGAAAGCATTCAATATGGAACTTCGTTCCATCTCAGGTGGAAAAATCGTCGCCATCGTACGGAAGCGTCGTCCAGGCGGGAGGTAAGAAAGCGCAAGACTAAAGAGTCGAACGCGGTACAACATCGCGGTTTGTCGAACGTTTCATTCCGACGGAACTCGGTTCGAGAGACCCCCACTCTGCGGAAGGGGGGATCGCGCGACACGACACGCTAAAAAAACCCCCCCATCGAGCGAGAGAAACTCTCCACACCCTTCTCTTTCCTTAGCGACGGCAATCGACGCGCTGATCGCCGCCGCCGCGTCGTCGCAGCGCAAACGAAAGCGAAGCAATTCGACGCCGAGCGCGATCGCTTGCCATCGTCCCGTCGAAACGACGTGGACTCCCGATCCCACGGCGAGCGCCTGGTCTCCCATCAAGCGAACGAAGAAAATATCGACGAGTTTCGATTCGTCCGACGACGGATTCTTCAGCGCTTCGTCGCCGCTGCCGCCGCCGCCCACGCGACAAAAAGAGACGGTTCTTCTTCGATCGACGTCACAGCCGTGCGTTTCGGGCGTCGACGCTGAGCGACGAGCGAGCGCTATCGTCGTTCGACCGTGGTCGAGCGGATCAGCGGCGGCGACGAAGCGGCGGCATCATCGCGAGCGACCCCACGTGAATTTCGCCAAAATGGTGCAGGTAGGAGGCGATTGGTTCGCCGTCTGTCGTCACGTGGTTTCTCTCGTCTTTTTTCTCTTCAGAGTCGCAGCGACGAGAGTATCGGTTTTCGGCTCGACGCGAAGGCTGATATCGACTTTTGGTCGTCGGCGGGCGCCTCGATTGGGCCCCCGTCGCTTCCGTTTGCGTTCGGCGACGCGAACGAAAGTGCGGACGTTGTCCGCGACGACGCGTTCGAGTCGAGTCCCAACGCCAGCTACTCGCAGGACGCGCTATGCGAACTCGATTTGTCGAAGATTGAAGAGAATTAAGGAAAACGTGGTAGAATAGCAATATAAGACATCGTTATAGAGCCTTCAGTAATTAAAACATGATTATTGTACGTTTTCGTGCGTTCGCTGGCTCGTCGCGACGTCGAATCGCGCATTTCGAGGGTTTGTTTACAATGTGCGAGACCGCGTGTTATTCAAAAACGCCGGGAAAGATCACGTGACCGCCAAACGATCCAATCGTGCGATCGCTGCAAGTGGGAGTGGTCAGTGCCCCGTACATAGTGGGACGATTGCGAGGAGTTTAGATTACCGTAAAGAACCGTATCTAAGGACCTAGATCGAACTTTCGAAAACGCTCCTCGTCAAAAAAGCTCGCTGTTATCATTCTCCCTCCAAAATAGCGACCATTCATGTCCTTCACAGCTAAAACAGCGAAATAACACTTCCCGCGTGAAATGAACGCCGCATTTCCTCCTCTACCTTCGACGGCCGACTCTACGTGAGAGAATTCGACGAAAATGCGTACGGCTTCATCGGACGAGGCACCAGGCAACTAAAGAAGGAAAACACGCGAAGCGCGTGTTTATATCCAGCTCCTATCTCCCAGGACCCTCTCTTGCCAATAGCGCAGTGCAAGTACCTCGAATATGATCACGTTGGCCACTTGACCGTATTTCGAACACTCTTCGGCCGTCTCGTGCTGAAGATCATCGTCCACTTCGCCCGGTCCCACCATGTTCTAATAATAAAAAGGTGTAGCGCCGTGAGAAGCCGGAGTTCCGCTACTCTGACCATGAGCAACGTCACTTTCGTGGGATTTTTCAACAGTTCGGCCAGTTCGGCTGCCGCTCGCGCTTCCTCAGCGGCAATTTGTTCTGCCTCTTCGGCGGCTGGTTGAAAAAAAAAGCGACGCGCTCGCGGTTTTTAATTGTTTGCGTTCTGATACCCTGTTTTCTTTGCAAGTGTTCGTTGACAATCGTGCCCTGTCGAACGCCCGTTTTTTTAATAGACAAAGCCGTGCTGATGCCTTGTTCCTGCTTGCCAAGCCCTAGAAAGACCATTCGGTTTGAGAAAATAAGCGCTTGTCGGAATTCTTTCCCGAGAAGAGGAAATGAGATAAGTTGACTCCGAAATGTTTCCTCCCCCACCCCTCCCTCCCAAACTTTACTTTGCGGGAGAGCGAAAACGATTCGCGTCAAACTAAGGAGCTACTTCCCGTGCACGTGAAAACGACCACGCAAAGAACGCTTTGATTCGCTCCGACAGGATGCGAGGGCGGACTAGCGACAATCGGGCGCCGGCTAACCGCCGGTACACGACAACTATTCAACCAAACAGCGGCAACGAACAGCGATGAAAGAGAAAAAACTAGAATACGACGGTCACGCAACTTTTGCGCATACAAACGACCGCACTAAACCCGGAGCGAACACTATATGCTTATTTAGTCGAAGGAACCCTTATTACATGTTCTACATGCCATGCAGGCTTGGGTCGGTATTTGAACTTCCCTATTGGAAAGTAAGCAAGCAAGTTGTCGTGAATATATCGAATTTGCATGCCAACGGGGAGGTCGGTTTGACCCTTCTCTTTAGCGTGGCCGTTTAGAAAGTGAAAGGGACGCGGCAAGGTGTTCGCGAGTGGGAGACTCCCTTAACGTACCTGCGCCGTCTTTGTAGCCGTATTTCTTCATGATGGCAGCGGCGACGGAATTGCTGCATAGACGCTCGTAGAACTCGCCGCGCCAACGTAGAATCTCTAGGTATTTACCCTTTAGTTGCGCTGTGAAGAAGCTTTTCGCCTAGGTGCCGAGGCTTTGGATCTGGAACTTTCTCTGTGTTAGAAATGTAGATATGAGGTGCGTTGATCTCTCCTCCCTCTCTTTCTCACCGTCGAACGGAGAATCTTCGTCTGGGCCACCGCTGCCGACGAGAGACGACGGCGGCGGAATGGCAGCCATGACGTCTGCAAAAAATTATTGCTGATGATGACGCATTTTCGTACCTAGTGATCTATCATTTGCCTCTTCTCCTATCTCGATCTTGATCCCGATCGTGGCTGCGATCTCGATCTCGATCCCGATCCCGGCTTTGATCTCTATCTCTTCCTCCGTCGCGATCTCTCCCCCTTCGTGCGAAAGAAATATTTACGTGACAAGGTCACCTTGGATCAATTAAAGTTATTTATATAAGTAGGATAGGTAGGTGTGACAAAACCCCTCCCTCTCCACAGCAGAAAGCCCACAGACATCACACTGTTAAAGGGGTAGACTCCCTGACTGATCACATGAGATAATATTTGGAGAAATTAATAAGTAGTTATGCTATTAGAGGTGGTCACAACAAAAGGCAATAGTAAATACCGTGGGTTCAAATGCCAATGTAGTACTGGAGTGCTTTGTGTTGGATATATCACCTAGCCCATACCTGTCTCTATCCCAATCTCTGCCACCATAGTGCTCGTCTCTTTCTCCTCTCCGCCGTTCGTCTCGCTTTCGCTTCCACTCTTCCTCCTCTTTCGTCTTTCTCGCGTTCGCCAATGTCTCGTAGTCGTTCGGCTTGAACGGATCGTATTCGTTGAATATGATAGCCGGTATGTTGCAAGGAAGAAAGGGCTCCGATTCGACTGTCTCCGCCTGAGAGAACAACTATTGGATACACATGTCACGTGGCTAACTCGAGAAACCTTAGCAATTGATACTCCAGCATTTGGATTCTAAATAAATTCGACGTTTGGGAGAAATTGTAAATCTTTTAGCCAGTACTTTGTTTTCGCTTTCTTGTCGTTGGACTCTTTGTATCGGAGTCGAACTTGGTATTATAGGAGTCGGTGTTACAGGAGTCGGTTTAGGTTTCTGCAAAAATACGACTCTTCTAGATTTAATTAATTCAATCGACTATTTCTTCAGTTACGTTTGGAACGGACGATTTCGATTGAACGATCTTGTTTCGTTGAAGCTGAGCTGACATGAACTTGTAGCTGCTTGACCAATTCGCTAGGCGACGAGTTTGAAACGATTGGGAACCCTGAGGGACCCCCCTTACCCATTTTCGGCTGCGATTTCTCCTCTTTCGGTTGCGATTCGACGACAGGAGCTTTTATTTCGGCAACAGGATCCAGAATCTCTGTCTGGTCTAAATCTAGACCGTCGTACAGCGACATATCGCGCTCAGATGTGAGACAACAATATGTACGGGAGATCTCTCGAGGTATTTCTACAGTGCGCTTAGTCGCTGACGTCATAGGCCATGGGACTGTTTGGAAAAACCGAGCAGAAAGACCCCAAAGAAATGGCAAGCACACTCTATAGGGTCTCTCAATTTTTTGTAATAATCGGACTGCTTTTCAAAGGTGAAAGAATGGCGATCGAAGCTGCGGAAAGAGCAACGAACGATCGATCGTCAAGTTCGCGGTAAGACGCGACGCGCGTCGCGCTCTGACTCGCTACCTTCGCTTCAGGAATCCAACGCGAAGAGGACAAGGTGAAACGATCGCTGAAAGACGCGGCGAAAAAGGGCCAAAACGACGTGTGCCGTATTCTCGCGAAAGAGGTCGTCCAGTCGCGTCGCGCCGTCAGTAAGATGTACGCGTCGAAAGCGCAGATCAACTCGGTGATGATGAGCATGCAGAATCAACTGGGTAAAAAAAAATCAAAGTTTTACTCTGTCCGTAATGGTGCAGTGATTTTTAGCCACTGTGCGATTGTCTGGTTCGCTGCAGAAGAGTACTGACGTCATGAAGTCGATGAATAATCTCATGAAAGTGCCTGAAATTCGACAGACGATGATGGAAATGTCTAAGGAGATGATGAAAGCGAGTCTACCTCTCGAATTTAATGTTCGACTATTATCTGTTTTTCTTCTAGGCTGGAATTATGGAAGAGATGATGGACGACACGTTTGAGAGTGTGCTTGATGAAGAGGGACTGGACGAGGCAGCAGATACAGAAATCGATAAAATACTTTTTGAAGTCACAAGTGGTATGAAAAGGGTAGACTAATTAGAAGTTTTGCTATACATAAACGTATGCTAGGAATATTGGGAAAGGCTAGTGAGGCTCCAGAAGCACATCCAGCTGTAAGATCCTAATACCGGGAGGGTTTTAATATGATTATTTTTTGTAGGGGGAAGAAGGAGCTGCTGCCGCTATTGAGAGCTCGGATGAAGAAGAGGAGCAGGAAATGCAGAAGCGATTGGAAGCTTTACGTACCTAGTCTCAGCGTGAGTACTGACATGGTGTAATTTTTTAACTGAAGAAATGGAATTCGTGACGTCTGTGAAATAGAATAACACTAAATATGCCAACTTACCATGTCACCGCCTCTCCGGCATATCACGTGAGCGTCAAGACAGAAGTCGCGCGCAGACTCGCGAGTCCCCGCAATCCCTCGTAAGCACTGTGCCCTGGACCTGTGCAGCAATCAGAATCAGCAGAATTACTTAGGTCTGTAAATACAGAAAGTAAGTGTTGTAAATGTCCCCGCGTTTGACTTTAGCAGGAAGTCTCTTGCTAACTAATAGTCGCGTTAGGGTACTACTGTAACTACTGTCTAACGTTAGACTCCCTGCCTACCAAGTTGTTAGTTACCTCGCGGTACAGCGTCTTAATTAAAGTCGGTCCTGCTCGCGACTACTGATTACAAAAGGAAACCGAAAATCAACACACCCACCTATATTGTTCTCAAGCAGGGACGCACTCCCAGGGAGAGTTCTCTTTTCAAGAACTTATTTATCTAGGAATGGAGAGCAAAAATGCCGAAGCCGTGACTGCTGTTGCACTAGCCGTTGGAGCAGTTGCAGTCGTGGGCGGCGGGGTCGTTGCGCTTGGCATGTTCATGGGGTACAGCATCATTGATCTGACGATGACTATTGGAGGAGTGGCTCTGAACATAGCAATGAAAAAATAGTTGCATTTATGTTTATGAACTAGACGTGTCGTCAGTAGTATACTATCAGCTGTAGTTGTTATAACAATTAACCTCGCGCGGTCAAACGGTTCGAGTCAAAATTCGCAAAGAAAATGCGCTAATTAAATCGAACACGTGATTTGGAACTCTATTTTAATCTGGTCGTTTTTCTCATTGGTCGCTCCTCCTTGACGTGCGCTCTTCTCGGATGGGGAAGAAGGAGCTGCTGCTGCTGTTGAGAGCTCGGATGAAGAAGAGGAGCAGGAAATGCAGAAGCGATTGGAAGCTTTACGTACCTAGTCTCAGCGTGAGTACTGACATGATGTAATTTTTTAACTGAAGAAATGGAATTCGTGGTGTCTGTGAAATAGAATAACACTAACTTACCGTGCCACGCCTCTCTGACATATCAGTGAGTGTCCAGACTACAAAAGCCGCGCGCAGACTCGCGAGTCCCCGCAAGCCCTCACAAGCACTGTGCGCTGGACCTGTGCAGCAATCTGAATCAGCAGATTCCAGGAGTTAATTAGGTCTGTAAATACAGAAAGACAGTTGTAAGTGTTGCAAATGTCCCCACGTTCAACTTTAGTTTCTTATGCTCTGCAAATCTGCATGAAAAAGAGGGATTGGGGAAATTCCCTGCAAAAACCATGTCTTCTTAGGATACAAATAACAATGGATGTATTTGAACCTGTAATCTTCGTACTTGGCGGACTTGTTGCTTGTGCTGTAGCCATGAACGTCAGCGGGGCTATTCTTATTTACTACGGCTGCATATAACTTGACGTCCAGGCGACAGCAACTCCCGTCGCTGTTGCAGCCACATTTTCCAAAGCAAATTACGAATGATTAATTAACCAGCTTTGATTTCCATTATTAACCTCTTTCTCATTTTACTTGTCAGGTTGTCTGTTTTGTGTGCCTGAAAAATTGTAGTTGGTCATCCTGAGGTCACGAACCATTCAGTTAGTTTACAGTTTACACTACGACTCGGGTGGCGCTGGGAAGTGTAGTGTCGGGAAGGGCACGAATAAAATGCGTGTCTCGGCGTAGGGAATTAGAACGATGCCATCAAAGGACAAACACAGCTCAACGAGAATTATGTAAACAGAAGAAGCCGCTAGAGTGCGCTAACAGATTCTATGTTCTCCCCCCAGGTTCTCCCCTGGTTCTCCCTGGTTCTCCCTGGTATGTTCTGAAAAGCTGGTTTCATTGTGACACCGGATCATTTAGGCTGGTACTGGCAGGTTCCGGTATTTGCTCATAGTCAGTGGTTGTCGTACTTCTGTCCTGAACGTAACGAGAAAAATTTTTAATTCTTACTGCAAAGAACCAACCAGCGGCAATCCAGCTGGTAACGACTGCCGCCCAACAGAGGCTGTAGGAGTAACAGACGCTAGTCGAAACATCATACAGTTTTGCCAGTTCAGAGTCGTCGTCACCTAGTAACGGTGACTCTGCCCACTTTAGCAAAAAAATAATCAAACCAATACCAAATATGTATGCTGCAGGAAAGCCGACGTTATTTTCATCTCGCAATCGAGAGCCTATATATGATACCTTGAAGAACGCAAAGTAAAGCGGACACGGTGCTCTTTTCGTTGATGCCAATGCTAATGCCCGATCTAATCGCTATCAGCGTCTTTACACCGTAAGCCAGTGAAAAGAGTGAATTCAAGATGGAGATGCAGGCGAAGGCCTTAACGACGGTGAACCAAGCTGTAACGAAAAAATAGTGACGACTATTAGATCATGCTTGCATGACGTGCGTTACGCTTTGGAATAGCGTAGCATGTCAAACCATGCACACTACCATGCAGACAGTTTGTCGCACGTTTCAGGGACCATGCAGCGTTTGCCCAAATACCTTCGGAAACTGAAAACGGCGGGTGCATGCATGCCGCGGGCTCGGACCTGTATATAGCTACTAGTAGTCGGTGTCTTACGCTTTGGATTCTCACTAACGTAGCAGGTAAAATGATCAGACGGTAACATTTTGCTGCAAATTTTCCAAAGACCAATGCGAACTTCCTGCTCGCTGGTAGAAGCCCCAACCCAGGAATTCGTGACAATGCCGCCGATGCAGAGAACTAATGCCACGACGACTAGAACAAAGCCCACTGTTGCGGTTATTATCATGGTTGTAGACATGATCGACGAAAACGTGGTGTCCGAAGAAGTGAGCATACGCTAAAATAATAAAGCTGAGAACATGCGCCGTGACGTTGGCAGGTCCACATGACGTTTGCACGTCCATTGAGGGCAGGTACAGTGTTGGGTTGTGTGTTTGGCACGTGTCGATATTAGATGGGGCTTTTAGGGCGTACACACGCAAGTTCACATTCAAAACGACGGTCCTGTAACTATAGAGCTCGAATCGCCTGGTAGTATCAAACCAGATAAGGTAAATTTATGTAGATACGATCACTGTATGCGTTTGCCCCTCGACAGAAAAAAGATTCAGCGAGAAAAGAAGAGACACTTTCCAGTAGTGTGTAAATCTAACACGTGCTTGGAACTCTATTTAGTCTGGTCGTTTTCTCACGTGAGCATGCGAGCTCTTCTCATTGGTCGGCGAGGTGTTAGTGGTCCGGGTTAGTTCTTTAGTCTAACTGAAGTTCTCTTTGTCTCCGGTGGACCGAAGCTTCGCCGAGTCGCCGCACGATCATCGATCTCAACGTCTTCATCGCTGCTGTGAAGCGCACGCAGCTCGGATCGGCGCAAATTGGTAAGCGCAGTGAAATATTTATCCTACGTTTCCCCTTCAGCTTCGCCCGCGCCTCGCGTTTCGTGTTCGTCTTGGCGCGTCGAGCGTCGGTGTAATGCGCGGCGTGGCTGCTTTTGCTCTCCGACCGCGACGCGACGCGTATCGCGGGCGTGATGACGCGCGTAATCCGCCCGCATTCCGGCGATCCCTCATCGCGCGCACTCGCATTTCGTTTCATTTCATTCCCTTCTTCTCTTTTTCGAAGAAGAATGCCACGTGGCCACCACGACGATCAGGTTACCCATTGGGGCCGCATTGGTGTAGGCACTTAGGGGGCGGGGCTTTCTGCAACGTACACGGCGCGGAGTGCCTGCGATGCCACTGCCCGCGCTCGTGGGCATAGAAAATTTCCGACAGTCTAACCATTAGGTCTGGTTTCCAAAAGTCTAATCGAGGGCGGGTTGGGGTTCGCGAGTGAGGGCTGGTGGTGTTGCAGCGCATGATGCCCTATTGTGTACGTTGCAGGGAGTGTAGCGGGACAACACTTTGGAGGTCAATGGATGTATGAGGTAATCTAGGTTATTTAATTACAAAATTACGTGCCTGCTTTTCTTTTCAGGGTAGTTTATTAGGTTTTTATTTTATTTTTATTTTGTTTACAGGTTTTTCCCACAGGTTTTTATTTTGTTTACAGGTTTTTCCCCATAGGTTTTTATTTTATTTGCAGATTTCTATTTTGAATTTTGCAGGTTTTTATTTTATTTTATTATTAATTATTTTTCTTTTTAGACTACAAATCTAATATAAATTCTAATTAAGCTGAAGCGTCAATTTTGAAAGATACGGTAAGTGTTTCAGTCATAGTATCGTTTTCTTTTCACTGACATGACATTGCAGGTGAAATAAAGGATGAAGAAGAGGAAAAGATTTTTTTGCATTATTGCATGAAGTTTTTTTGCATGAAAATTTTTTGCATGTGATTGCATGTCTCTTGATCTCCAGTTTATGGAGACAGGAGTGATAAATTAGCCTAGGGACCGTCCATGGGAGCGCGCGTCCTCGTTTGCCGCTGTAGTGCGCTCACGCGTCGTCGAAGACTACGAGCGCGCGCGTGCCCCAGCTGCGTGCCCCACGGGTGCGCGAGCGTCCATCGTCGTTGCATGTGAGCGTTCATGAAAGTAGGCGGAGTTATAACCAAATTTTTATCTGTAATATCCCGGATAAATAAAATCAAATTAAAAATTCTTGTCTCTTCGTCCCCATTTTCCCGTCGTCGTCGTCCTGCGCTGCCGCTTGACCTCCGGGCCAAGCGGTGGGACTGAGACTGCAGTCCCCACAGCAGACTTTACCCAAGTCCACAGGGGGTCGGCGGATTAACCTCCGACCGCCAGGGAGGGTGGCGCATATTAACCTCCAGCCCACATGGAGGGAGACTTTAACCCAAGTCCCCAGGGTGATGCCTTCGTCTACATCTTCTTCTTTCTTCATCTGCTTCATCAGATTCGTCGACGCGTCACGACGAGAAGCGAACTGAAACCAAAGTAAAATCAGAGTCTAATCAAAAGCTACGATCTCTACCTGTAGAAACATTGTGGAGGAGGGAACGGATACACATGCTGATATAAACAAACTACGAAAAATGCCCAATATTAGCCAAAATTGAAGACGTGAGGTCAATTTGGTACCACAGAGTCAAACAGGCAACCGATCCCCACCGTTTCATAAGAAAATATCGAGAATCGGAGAGGTGACCAAAAACCGTGTGCTATAGTTCAGGGATGCTAAAAATCTTGACCTCGCGGATTTCCAACGAAACGCGCTCTATCTACTCTAAGATGCTAATATAACAACCTCGCGCGGTCAAACGGTTAGTGCGAGTCAAAATTCGCAAAGAAAATGCGCCAATTGATTCGGGGGGCCCCAACGCGTACCTGTTCCAATATTCGCACGATTTCTTCGAATTTGAGCGTGAATTATCGATTGAGAAGCGCTTCGTAGTGGCAGATCACTGCAAAAAAAAAGAAGCGAAAGTGATCGGCGACGTCCGGGTGGACGGATCGCCTTTTTCATTGCGAAAAACGAGCACCCGATCGCCCATACGCTCACCGACGCCGTAATTTGCATCGTTGTTGGCTTCCGCGTCGTCGTCGTCGCCGAAATCGGCCGTTTTCTTCGTCTACGATCTACGCCACGCTCTCTTCGATCACGTGTTCGTTTTCCCGATGTCCGGGCCGTTCGACAAGCCCGCGAAAAAGCCAATCGACGATAATGTACAGGGAAACGTAAGACGAAACTGCGAAGAAGAAGAAACGCGACCACGAGGCATCGTACGCCATCTTGACCTTGAGGCGAGAAATCTTGCATCATCATTGCCAAGAATAGAATTGCTGACCATGATCATGATGCAATCGATAGTCAAACGGTATTGAAAATTCGCACCTATTCGAAAGGAACCAACCAGAGCGCTAAATGAACCCAACGTGACCTCAATGGACCAATGAGCGCGCTGGGCGGAGCTACACGGTTCAAAAGGGAAGTGCACACCGATTCTCCTTCAGTTGCGGCCTAGGGTGGGTGCGGCGTGGAGCAATCTGCGTCTCATCCTTGACGGACTGGCTCGGGAGTATCGGCAAAAGGACAGTCTGGATCGTCGGATCAGCGTGGCCCACGGATTAATCCCGTGCCGGAGCCTCTAAGCAGGGCGATGGGGGGCTTCGGCCTCGGTTCACGCACTGAGCAGAAAGATCGCCTACATGTCTTATTGTTGCCAAACGAGCACGACCTGCGTTAGGCAGAGTGGGTAACGGCTCGGAGGGGGTGTCGCAAGCGGTCTGGTTGCCGGCACTTATCTCACCAACTGGCACGATTAGATTGCGGATGATCTGGCTCAGGAGAATTCGATCTGGGCATTGCACGTCCTTTCCTGTCGACTCCTACAAACGGTAGTCAGCCGCTCTCCACCTCAGAAGCCCTGGTTCTTAGCTTCGTGCTTACCAATGCGGTCAGGTATCGTCGCGCCGGGGGACTCGGTATTAGGGGCCGACTACTCGTCCAGGCGGATACTGGTTGAGGTGGCCTATGAGGTCAAAACTCGCCCGAAACTTTTTGGAACGGGTGGCCATTGCTTTGCGGTGGCTGCCCTGAGCTACGAAGCGTCCGAACCTCCCCGTGGTGTAGCTCGGGTAACGCTAATACGGACGCATTCAGAAAAGGTACGTACAACGATAATTTGACAGTGACTAATAGGAATTTGATTTTTAGGTCGTGAAGGTAAACGAAGATAGAAGAACGAACAAACGAACGATCGACGAAGACGAAGACAACCGAAGAAAAACCATCGACGAAGACGTGCAAAAAGGCCCGGAAGAACGAACGACGACGAAAAGAAGACTCGAAAAATACAATAGACACGTTAGATTCTGCACGAGTACATGTACTGTAGAATCGCTGTACGAAATAAAATGCGCGCAACTTGGTCGTGTACGTGGCCGCGTCGTCGCGTATTTGCTCAGATTTGATTCTCGCTTAGCCTGCGATCTGTTGAATGGTTCTCTGAACGAATTGATCAACATGAAAGGCAGAGACAAGCGTGAAACGTACGTTTCGCGCGATTCGGCAATAAAATGCGTTGGTAACTGAAATCGAGGCTCGCGATTTCGAGGCTTCGAAAATACAGCAGACAAACAAGCACACGACGAACATCATTGTCTGTTGGAAAGCGCAGACTCTTTGGTATGTTTACACTGAACTTGACTCGGAAGCAGGTTCCGGCATCCGTTCAAAGTCGACCGACACCATATTCCTGTCCTGATCGTAACGACCTTTGTTTGAAATCCAAACCCATAAAAATAAACCGGCAGCTATCAGGTCTTTAGCGGCTGCCACCCAACAGAGGAAGTAGGAGTAACCGAGGTTCAGGTCGGCATTAGGGAAAAGGAGTTGCAGTTTTGACGAATACATTGCCGCAAAAGTAATCAAACCAAAAGCAAAAACTAATGCTAGGGAAAAAACGTTTATTATCATCGCATCAACTGAGAGCGCATGCATACCTTGAAAAACACAAAGTCCCGATGCAACGGTTGCGTTTCTATTTATCTTGGCGTCGATGCCAAGGGTAATCGCTCTGATCGTGGCTCCCGCGTAGGCCAGTGAAACAATTGAAAGCACCAAGAAGACGATGGCGAAGGTCCGAACGGCAATGAACCAAGCTCGTACTGAATCTAAAAAAAGCACCTTGACGCCACTATTAATTAACTCAAGTAATCACGTTGCGGTACACTTGATGTGCGGAACTTCCAGAAAAATAAGGAACGCGGAAAGGGAACGGGAGGAAAGAAGGATGTATATGGGGAGCCACCACGACGGCAGACGTTTACCAAAATTCTATTCGTTCGGAGTCTGACGTACACTCTATTTCGAGTTGCTCAATAGCGACGCAGTCAAAAGACCCTTTTAGGCACACTTTCCAAAGACCAACCGGAAGGTCTACCCCGACGCCGTAGAAGCCGAAAGCCCAATAGTCCGTCGCAACGCCAGTTGCGCCGACAAGTAATGCCCCTATAATCAGAATGAGACCCGCTGATGCTGAATGCTTCATCGTTGATAACATGATCGACTTCTGGAGCCTGATGTGATATAGCGAGTGCACGCTAAGAAAGCCGAGAACCTACGTAGTGAATCTGGTCAAGCCCACAGAGTTATACAGTATTAACTGTGCTTATCATTTTGCTTGCGTTGCTGTACTTTTCATCTTGATGACTGTTTGGCCAAAACCTCAATCCAGGCTAGATACTACTTGATCAATATTAGTAGTATCGTGTACATGTACTTACTAGACAATGCCATCAGAGGACTTTAGGAATGTAAGGTACATATGTCGTGTAAAATGAGAAAGAGATTCAGAAAGCTATACGTAAATCGGGGCAGCGCTGGCCTGCTATTAATTTTGTATCGCGTCACCTTGAATTAAGGTAAAGGAGGAGTCTATGACTTGGCATCTATACTTCTCCTAGATGCTACGCATTGGTCACGGAGTAAATTAGTGATGACATCGACTCGTGACAATCCGTCTTCATTCACAGACGACATTTTGACGGCAGTTTTCGTTTCTAATTTCGAAAGCAGGCTGCTATTTGCGCCAACAGCGATACAAAAACAGACAAACGCGCCATTCAGCGGATTTCTGTTGTGAAAAGCCGCCAACTGCGCTTTCACACCGGAGATTTCAGGCTGACGGGTTTCGGCGTCACGTTTCGGTCCTGGTCGTAACGAATATCGTTTTCAGTCCTTACCGCAAAGAAGCAACCGGCGGCAATCAAGTTGAGAATGACTGCCGTCCAACAGAGGATGTATACGTAGGAGAAACGGACGCTGGTCACTTCCGCGCGCCTCGGCAGATTGAGTGCGCCCACACGTTCAGACCAGTTTCCCACAAAAATAATCAAACCAATAGCAAATGCAATTGCTGCAGAAAAACCCGGCATTATTTTCATCTCTGTGGGCTTACTTATACATGACACCTTGAACGACGCAAATAGCACAGGACGCGGCGCTCTTATTATTGACGTCCTCGATTCCAACGCGAATCGCTCTCAACGTAATTCCCCCGCAGACGAGCGAAGCAATTGAAAACACGAACGAGATGTTCACGAAGGCCCGAACGGCAATGAGCCAAGCTGTAAAAAAGTAACAACGAAATCACGTTAGTGCTGCGTCATGCAGCGCGTCAACTGGTCAACAGATGGTTCCCGGTCACGGATGCAGAAGAAAGGAAACGAAGATTGGCCATGCATATACTACTACTAGAACACTGCGAGCATACGTAAAACAAAGAACAGCGGGATAAGGAAGTTCAAAATTTGCCACTACAGTACTCCTGTTCTTCTTTGGTTCCGGTGAAAAAGAAGCCGCGACCCGGGACCCGGATCCGAAGTAATCTTACACGTCGACGCAATAGCGCTGCAGTTGAAAGCGTCAAGCTGTGGCAGTTTGACGCACATTTTCCAAAGATCGAGATGAAATTTTATCTCGCCGGCGGACGCCTCGGCCCACGAATTCGTGGCGACGCCGACGATGCCGAGAACTAATGCCACGACGACCAGAACGAGGCCCGCTGTTGCAGCTATTATTTTCATCGTTGTAGACATGGTCAATGCGAACGCGCGTCCGGAGAAGTGAGATGATAGCGAGTGTGCGCTAAAAATAAACAAAACAGATGAAAACCTTGACGTTTTTCCGCTTGCAGGCCCACTGTATATATATATAGTACATACCACTCCTCTTCAATGTTTTTCATGTGACGAAAATAGTCTCTGTCTCTCAGGGAGTAAATTGTACCACCATCTATATATAGAGCGTCTTAGTGAAGGGTTTGCACCAGGGCCTGCCAATATCAAAATGTCTCAACACGGATGTGGTCTCACTGAGCTTTCTGGCTTTCTCCTTTCGTGTTTCACTGGCTAAAGCGTCGCGCCAGTTACGCTGTAACATCGTGTAAATTTGAGCCAAATAATGGAGTCTGGCACCGTCCGATTAGCTTGAAGCGAAAGGAGGAGTCGATGACAATCCGTCTCCATGCGTAGAACGACGTTTTGACGGCAGCATTCGTTTCTTTTCTGAAAGCAACTCTTCTTCGCCGCATTCGCATTCAAATCCTCGTACGCCGAGAGGCAAAGACGCGTTTATTCTTCTTATTCGACAAGCAACAGGAAAGAAAACTGCTATAGCGCGCGCTAACAGATTCAGAAATGTACCGGCAGGACTACCGGCAGGGATGTACCGGTTAGCACACACACAGCATACAGACTTCAAGAAAAACAGACAAACACATGTGCATACATTTAGACGATTTCTGTTCTGAAAAAGCCGCGTGTACTGCGCCTTTTACGCCGGATATCTCATGCTGACAGATTGCGGCATCACGTTTCGGTCCTGAATGTTGCTCTTAATCCTGACTGCAAAGAAGCAACCAGCGGCAATCAAGTTGATAGCGACTGCCGCCCAACAGAGGAAATAGGAGTAGAGGACTGACTTGATCACTCTCGTGAAGCTGCTTTGGTCCAGAAGTTCAGGCCATTTTGTCACAAAAATAACCAGCCCAATAGCAAATACAAATGCTGTAGGAAAGCCGGCGTTATTTTTATCTGAACCATAAGCTTACTAACTTATAGGTATGTACTGTACGACACCTTGAACGACGCAAATTGCAGCGGCTGCGGTACTTTTTAAATTGACGTCGATTTTCCAATGCTAAGCCCTCTCAACGTGATTGCTCCGCAAACAAGTGAAGCAATTGAAAACAAGAACGAGATGATCGCGCAGGCTTGAACGGCCTTTAACCACGCTGTAAAAAAAGTGCATTGCTGAGTTTGACGCAATTAATCATGCAGATCAGTGCTCGTCAAATGAATGATCCGTCCTGCACACGGATGCGGAAGAAAAACGGAGAGAAAAGAACGCGGAAATCGAGGGAAGGAGACGAAAATTTGTTACCCATGCAGTACAACTAAGACCACGCGTGCATGAGAGTATGAGCTGGACGTATACGCGGCACGAAGGGAAAACTTCGCGGAGCCAAAAACGTGCATGACAGTGCATGGGAACCAGCTAGGACCCAGTTTCGGAGTCTCACAAGTTAGTGCGAGAAGGACGCAGATGTTGAGCCGTAAGACTGACGATTTGACGCACACTTGCCAAAGACCATAGCGCGCGGTGGCAGTGAACGCTTCGGTCCGCGCTTCGAATTCGGTCCGCGCTTCGGCCCACGAATTCGTGGCAACGCCAACGATGCCGAGAAGTAATGCCACGACGATCAGAACGAGGCCCACTGTTGCGGTTATTTTCGTGGCTGTAGACATGATCGACGAGAACGCGCGTCTGGAGAAATGAGATGACAGCGACTGCGCGAAAAATATAAGAGTACCTTATTGACGTTTTTCCGCTTGCACGTTAATTAATTGTAATTATATGCCGCTTCCTCTTCTTTTCCGCGTTGCCAGGTCCTGGTGAAAACCTAGTGTAGCTCTTACTTCCTTGTCATCAAGGGTCCCGATTGTGTAATAGAATTTGCAGTCTTGCACTGTAAACGCAAAGGAGTGCACGACAACCGCTTTCCTGCACAAAGAACGCAATAACGGACAGAATTTGTTTACTTTATAACAGCAACTCTTCTTCGCCGCATCTGCATTCAAATCCCCGTGCGTCCAGAGGCAGAGACGCGTTTTATTCGACGAGCAAGCTGCTATATTTTGCCAACAGCAAGACAAACAGACAACACACGTGTGTGTACACCACAATTCAGCTGATTTCTGTTCTGAAAAGCCGCGGACTGCGCCTTTCACACCGGAGATTTCAGGCTGACAGGTTGAGGCATCACACTTTGGGCCTGAGTATTGCTTTGAAACCTTACTGCAAAAAAGCAACCAGCGGCAATCAAGTTGAGAACGACTGCCGCCCAACAGAGGCCGTAGGAGTAACGAACGCCGCTGGTCGAAGAATTGCTCCCCTCCTGCCAGTGCGTTCATCTCAAACGTGAGCCAATACAAACTTATACCTTGAACGATGCAAATTGCAGCGGACACGGTGCTTTTTTTAGATTATTCCAATGCTAATCGCTCTCAACGTCATTGCCCCGCAAACCAGTGAAGCAATTGAAAACACGAACGAGATGATTGCACAGGCCCGAACGGCAATGAGCCAAGCTGTAATGTGAGAAAGGTGCGGGGTAACACCCAAATACGTCACGACCGGATCGGATAGAAGTCTTTGAGGAACGCGGAAAAAGTGCGGGAGAATTCGTATGGCCGCGCGGCTAAAGGAACAGCGGAGCATGGGGCTCGAAATGTGCCAGTAGACTAAGATTGAATTCGGACTTTCGGACAGTTACGGGCCGTCCGCACGGGGCCCCGCGATCGAAAGTTTGCTACAATTACTATTCGGAGTCTTACGCTTTTCCACAGCGTAGCAGATGACGTAGTAAGACAGCGACCATTTGTAGCACCTTTCCCAAAGACTAATGCGTTCTTTCTCGTTGCCGCCGGCGGTGGACGTCTCGCCCCACCAACTCGTGGCAACGCCGGAGATGCCGAGAACTAGTGCCACGACGTCCAGAAAGAGGCCCACCGTTGCGGTTGTTTTCATGGTCGTAGACATGATCCGGTGAAGTGAGATGCGCAGACTGTGTGCGCGCTAAAGACGAAGACCTGCGCCGTGACGCTCTTCCGCTTGCGCCCTTCACGGTGTGTTTATTGTTATCATTTCAGGCAATTAAACCTGTTCAATACCAAATACATACGTATATACGTATATACATATATTACTTTCTTGAAAGACGTGACGATCTTCCGCTTACATGTATAGTATGCTTATCATTTCAGACAAACCGCTTCTGCTTCAACCTGCCAAATAATACATATGTATGACGTTTGTACCTTTCTTACTTTCTTGAAAGACAGGGGCCTCAACAAAGGCCTCGGGCTTTCTGAAATCTTTCTCCTTTTTTGCGCAATACCTATTCTCCTTCTCTCATTCTAAAACAATTCAAGAATTCCAATTACAGTACCTCTTCTTTCATTTAGAAAGAATTCGGCGTTTTTAGCTCGTTTTAACCGTTCGACCCTCCAAAATCGTCACTCTGCAAGCAGACGAAACTCTGCATATAATTCGTTTTCGAATTCAGTACACAAAAGAAATTCTACAGTAGACGCAGCCGCCTTCTCTCTTTCAATGATAAAGAAACGTCGCCAGTATCGCATTGAACTGCTTCGATGCCTCAAGCATCACCAAGTGCCCCGCGTCCTCGATTTCGCAAACGCGATACGTCGCGCGGCGCGAGAACAAGCCCGCCACCAACTTCCTCATACTCTCCGGCGTCACGGTCTTGTCCAACTTACCGTGAAGCACTAGAACCTCGGGCAGATAACTGACTTGGCCTTTCGTCGGATTAAATACGGAGACACCCGCTTCGATGCCGTGGGTCCACGCGCCGGCGAGAATGTCCTGGCCGATTTGCTTCATCATGGACATGGGGTTTCCGGACGTTATGGCGTTTTCGTGCTGGATTAGATCGGCTGGAGCTTTCGGTGAGAATATCTGAGCGTTGGACGAGTCGCGTGCCAGAGGACGCAGCCACTCTACACATCGAGAATTATAGGGAGTCTGGAAGTTTTCATTACTTTTCTCTGTTACCCAGCAAGAAGTTTGGCATTTTCAACGCCAATGATGGTATGGAAGGAGGATCGGCGCCGGATGAGATGAAGATTACCTTTTTCACTTCATGGAGACGTTTTTGTTGTTTGAGCCAGGCGAGTAGATGCAGCATGTGAATAGAGCCGTAGCAGTGAGCGCCAATGTAGTTGATTGCCGTCTTGTACTTCTGATAGACGGCCTTCAGAGTCTCAAAATGCTAGCAACAGAAAAAAAATTACTCCGTAACGTTAGCCAGTACTACTGTAAATATAATTCAATATGCATTGGTCTCGAGAGTAGGGTAAGTGAGGACTATTGTATTGTATATAATATCATTTTAGCATACCTCTCTCGCGCTGTACAATTCGGCCGATTCCACTTTTTCGCTAATGCCGTGGCCGAGAAAGTCGAAAGCGACGACGTTCATGCTGTATCAAATTAGCTCTAATTGGATTTTACTAATTCTTACGGTACCGGTCGCAGAAGACTTTCGCCTGTTGTCGATACTGGCCCGCTCGTCCGCCGGCGCCGTGCAGAAGAAAAAGCGTCTTGTTCGATCCGTCGAGAGTGTGCCATAGAACCCCAATTCGATGCTCGCGTATCTTGGCTAGACGCAAGCCGAGCGTCTGCGAAACGAGAGACGACGTTTGCTACGAAATCGAAACGAGGGCATTCTAACCTGAGCTTCGGAATGAACTGGCGGCGGGGGTAAATCTTCTGCCGTTGCCTTCCCTTTTGACATTGCAACAGTGTACGGGTCTGTCGCATAGTTTCGTATTTATCGGGAGCTATGACGTCAGCTCTCGCCCAGGGCGTGGACCAAGCAAATTAATTAATTAACTACCAGCAAACGGGGAAATGCAGAGACGACACGTCGAATGCTCCTATACGGGTCGTTTGCTGCGACAAAAGTGACGTCGCATCCGCACTAATGACGTTAGGCAGCTCTTTTAGCAACAAAACAATTCATGTCCACACTGCACAGAGAAAAATACACGCACGTACATACAAAAATGAATTCCGTGGCACCGCAACTTGAACGAAGGCGTCTAATTTCCAATAACGAGCTTCCGCACCGAGTACCCCTGTGCACGACAGAAAAATGACGAGAAAACACGCACACCTCCCGCGTCAAACTCACCGGGAAGTTGTAGAAAAAGAGAACGAGAAACGCCACAACGATGCCAATGAGAAGCAGCGCAAGAATGAGCCATTTCAAACGACGCCAGATGATGTACTTGCAGCTCTTCCACGGCGACGTAAACCAAAAGAACGACGTGTCGGGACGACTGAGAACAAGCGCACACGCGAGAGAATAATACACGCGTAAGTAAGAAAGCCCTATCTATATACTCACTTGGGGGGATCCAATTTGGGATTCGCGTTCGGATCGTCGCGAGCGCGCCCGGCCGGACGCTCCTCCGCCTCTTCCTTCGTCAGAATTTCGAGTTCCAGCTCGATTTTTCCCTGCGCGAGACGTGCCGGTGAGTGCGTGCGAGCGAGAATCGGAAACGTCGTTGGGCTTACCGCGAGGCCAATCGTTCCTTTCTTCTCCGGCGGCTTGTTGAGCTTTCCCTTCATCGGCCACCAGCCGCGAACGCGTTTGCTTTCGAACAGGCTGAACGTGCCCTCTCTCGGCTCGCCATCGTTGAATTCCGGCATTTGCTCTAGAGCACACGACTTCGACGTTCGGGTGTAGCCGAGCATGTCGTTCAGGTTTAATTCGATGTCGCCTGGGGTTGGAGAATGAGGGAGAATGCTAGAACAACGCGTGCGAAGACGCGCGATCATCGTACCCAAATAGTCGTCTGGGTTGAAGATGTCATTGTCCCACACTTGCATGACCAAGACGGGCGGCAGGCGACGCTCCATTTCGTCGAGACTCCAAAAGTGTTCCTAGAGAACGAGACGTTGATCCAGGACAGGCATTATACAGTAAGCCGTTCCGTTTACCTTCTTTGTGACGCTGAGACACTGCTCGGTCGGGTAATATTGAAAAGGAAAGACAAAACGCCAATTGAAATTGCCCTCTCCGTTCAGAGAACTAAAATTTTAACGAGCGAGTCACGCAATACATTGCGAAGGACCAACAGTCATATACGTACCGGTAATGAACGTCGGTTTTTTGCTTCTCGTCGATTCCTCGAAGCCACCTGAAGAGATACGACTAAAGTGAGTGGGCGGTCTTTCTCCCGACAATACCCCGTAATACCCTGAAACGTAGATGTCGCTCATCTCTTCGCCAAACAAATTGCTCTCGTCCAAAATGACTTCTTCCGTATTCCAAACGACACAACGAAGAACGTATCTACACAGAAAAGGAATTTCCCCTTTTTTATAAAAAATTTTGTTGACGAATACCATACTCTTTCGGCTTCCTATTCGAAATATCAACAGGCGGCGGCAACGCCGCCGTAGGATCAACAAACATGTCAACCCAAAGCTGCACTCTTCCCTGAATAACAATAAATAAAAAAGCAAGTTCAAATTTTGACTATTCCCTTACTTGTTCAACCCCCGGTCTCATTGGATTGAACAGCGGTCTCGTCTCGACATGTTCTGGCACCAACGCGGCCGCGTCCAATCCTCGCAGCGCGCTCACGGCCAAGCGCTCCTTTTCCGGACCCAAATAGCGGCGAATTCTCAGTCGTTTCGCCTCCTCGTCCGACATCTTGCCTTTTCCCGACAACTTGAACGACGACTTGATGGCGCTGACGGCGCCGCTTATAAGCGATCGCTTTGACGTCGTGATCGGTTCGGCGTCGACGCTTTCGGTCAACGACTGAGCGGCGGGCGACGGCTCATTTCTCCGCCCTTCGGTGCCGTCGACGGCACTCTTGGGAAGCGTGAACGTTCTTGCGCCGATAGACACTTGGCCGGCGACCGAATAGTTGGGCGTGGGGTAGCTAAAACGCTCGCACACGGCAGCCAAGATTTCGGACGGAAGGCGCACATCGCGCCATTTGTTTACTCCGTCCCTAAAGAACACACGATTGCATTCCTACTTGGATTTCAAATGACGCGGCGCGAAGGGTACTGCACTTACACGTAGTAATCTTCCGGGATGCCGCATGTCGCTTGGTGTTTCGTCAGATAGCGATTTTCCAAGTCGATCGCCGTTTCGCCGATTAAATCGTCAGCGCTGAGCAGGTCGTAGTCCTTCACTTCGATTTTTAGCTGGTGATCCATCGGCAGCATTCCTTTGAGCTCGAAGAAACTAAGGCGGGGACACACGGAATAAATTGAGAGAAGCGGGCTTTAATTTATCAAACCAGCCAAATGTCGGATTCACGCTGTTCGGAACGTAATTATCGCGAGAGTCGTATTTCTCTTTGCCGAGACGCACAACAACGTAAGCATCGTTCTGAGGCGGTAAGTATCTCTAACGTTGCGTTCACATGTTATAGGAATATCTCACCTTTCCGTTGTCGTCTTTCGGAGTCAAATCGATACCCTATTTCAAAACAAAATAATCATTATAACTTGCTCTGTGCACCCCCAGAAAAATTCGCTTACCCTGACTACGTACAGGCGAACCGTCATCGGCACGGGACTGCTCGACGGCACTTTGCCAAAGAGAGGCGCTGGAGGTGGACCGTCCACCTCGTTTTCAGGAAGTGGGGCAATTTTGATTGCACCCTTGATTCGCAGAGGAGAAGTGCGTGAAGAAAGAGGACAATCGCTCTTTGCGTGAAGAGGTCACATACCTTGAAAATTCCGGCGACTTTTTCCCTGCCCGTTTTTCCTCTCGTCAGAGGAAACGTATTCAAAAAGTCGGCGAATTGGTCAAATTCATTCACCTCTTCAAGGCACGTGTCGTAAATCTAGAGACCAAGGTGCCGTGGCCCCACCGCAAACCCAAAAGAGAAACCTCACCATGATTCTGTCATTGTAGTACTTCGCATAGTCGGCCACTTTCAAGGCAACGCTGTCGTCATTCAGAGACGCGTAGTACTTCGACCACCAATCGAACTGCTCCTCCCCTTTCTTATCGGGATCAATCTAAAAATCCATGAAAGGATCCTCTTTCTCGATTTCTCTACCCAACTCCTTACCTCGTCGACAATAGTGAGAGGCACGTCCGTGGGCGCTACTGCTCCCGCTGTCCTCACCTTCGCTGGATCCCGCCGCTGCGACGGGGTCGACATCAGCTCCTTCCGGTGATCGTCATCATCTTTCGAGTGATAGCTATTAAGATCGCCGACGCAAAACAATCCGACGACTGGCTTTCGGCCGAACGATCGATGATCGATGACGCGAATATTCAAAGGCGGACAGTAGATTCTTTTCCGTGGCAGGTACTAAAGAGATTGTCTCTACTCGAGATTAAATGTACGCATCAATTGACGTACGATGCTTTCAAATTTCAAAGTCGTTTGTCCGTAGTTCGGATTCTTCCTCGCATCGTCGAGCGGCTCGGTCGTTTTGACGATGCCATTGCACTCTAGCTGAACGGCCGGATTGGTGACGGTGAGCGCTTGAAAGCGCTTCATGTCGCGCACTCCCCAAGTCAGAACCTTGGGAAACGATTAGGATGACGTATTGATGGAATTTGTTTTACAAATCGACTCACTTCGATTCGATAGCGTTGCTTTTCTGGTGCAATGCCGCTCGGAACGATGTATTTCTTTTCGCTAGTCTGCGTCGGTCTCGACAATTTCTGCATCTTAATCTAGAGAATCGATCAATAATTTGTTTTCTTTTCCTCTCTCTCCCCTTTATGTACCGCAGGATTCTCCGACGTTGCGATCAGATGAAAACAGGCCAAAAGCTCGCCGTGATCCTCGTTCATGTACTTGATCGTGTGCCACTGCAAAGCGGGCTGCACGCCGGCGTTCGCGTGAACGAACACAGGAACGCACACGCGCCCAAGAAAATCGTCCCTCGCCTAAGAAAATATAAGAGCAAATTCCATTAATTAATTAATTAGACGCCTCTTCTCTCACAATGGTATCCTTGTCGAAAATTTCGATAACGACCTCTGGGGGATTTTTCACAAGTTGCTGGGGATCCTCGAAGAGGTGAAGATGCTCGAAGATGAGCGTCTCGTCCCACGTCGGCATCACCGACTCCGCGATGACGCGCGTCTGCATGCTGCGACGTTGAAACGAAACGCGACAGTAGGCGTCCGACGTGCCCGAGTCGTCGCCGCTGCGAATGTTGCGCGCCTGGTACAGGTACGCGCGCAGTTCGTACGTGTACGGTTCTGCGAAAACGAGATGAGACAATCTTTAGACTGTGCTCTTCTCGTTTTCTTACCGTCGAATACGAGCGTCACGCGAGGCGATTCGATGAAGACGTCGTTCTTGTGCTTGAATTCGAACAGAGCGGGTCCGGCTCTCGGACCGGCGACGAGTTTGCGCTTCCAGAGACGACGACGGGCCAAGTCGAAGGTGCGCGGCTTGAAGTGGTACTTCGCTTCGGAACGAAAAAGGCGAGCGTACTCGTACATTTCGGATTGCTTCAATTGAACCTAAGGACGATAACATTCCCAACGCAATTCAAAGATTCTTTTTTTCTCTCTTCATTTCTGACTTTTTCGCCGTCCGCTTCGTCGCCCGCCTTTCTCCTTCCGCGCATCCAGCGTCGTCGACGCGTCAAATGATAGACGCGCTCAGACGGATTATATCCAGCGAAAGCATCGTCGACCGTGTACTCCCAGCCTTCTTCGTCGACGGCGCGATTGATGTCGACCTGCCACTCGTCGTCGACCCACTCCCAGCCCGGCGGCAACTCAATGCTGTCCAAACTTTTGAAGTCATCGTTTACGTTTCCTTGCTGTATAATGAAAAAAAACGAGCGAGTGGATTATTATTCGGTCAAAGGACAATGCGCGAGGGAACGCGTCGTGACGTTGTATTAGGAAAAATATTTTACCACGTCGCCGTATTGGCTTTCGCATCGCAACCAGTTGGTCGCGGGAGCTCGCGTTTGGTACTCAAACACGTCATCTTCAAAGAAGGTGACCTCTTCGGCGTCCTTGTCGCCCGTATAGCTGTGAAAAAATGCAAATCAGTAAGCCATGAAAATTCACAAGAGTGTCCACAGGCGTCAGAGTGGGAATTATTGGTACATAGAACCTGTTCGGTGGAACGGAATCCCAGAAGCCTTCCCAAGTCCAGCCTTCCGGCTCTGCAAAATCTTCGCGAGGCATGGAAATCTTATAAGTAGAAAAAAAATGAGTAGGAAGACAGTGCCGGGCCTCATAAAGAAACACGCGTACTTTTCCCAGACTGTCGGACCAATTCGGTCGACCCACGGCATCTTTCCATTTAGAGAAAAACTTGCTCTGATTCTCATACTAACACACATGAAGAATCGATATGTAGAAGAGCCTGAGTGCATTAGATAATTCTAATTCGTACCGTTTCGGCAAAAACGGCCATCGATCCGTTGCCGTGCGACTGATTCCAACTCGACTCGTGTTCGGCCAAACCGAACCACATTTTCACGCGCAACTGGGCCGGCAGTTCGAGATTTTTCGACGAGACGCCTTTCTTTCCGTGATACTATTAAAAACAATTCGAGATTTATAAAGGAGTCGATTCGATTTCGCGTTTTGTTGCCTTCAGATAGATCGTCGCATGTTGACCGCAAAGTTTTCCGCAAGCAAGCGGCCTCTCCGAAAAGAAGAGCTGATAGGCGGGAATTCGAGCGTAGGCGATTCGCTTCTTGGACGACAGCATCCAAATCACAATGTCGGGAACGTCGTTTTGAGCCTATTATGAGCAACGTTGACGATTCGAACGTCCGAATGACAGACAATTCTTTACCTCAAAAAGCAGCGCTTTCAATCGATTGAGATAGTCCGCGCATTTCTCGACGGCTTCTCGCACGTCCGTCGCGTTGTCGCGCAATTCTGCTGCCTCGCTAAGCAGAGTCGCCTGGGGAGAAGAGAAAGGATGAATTGACTCGCGCGTGTTTTTTTTCGCTGCGTTTCCCACCATAACGTCTCTTCGAACTTCGTACATCTTGACGTCGAGTTTTGTCGTCGTTTTCGCATCGGGATTGGGCGGTCGGATGGTATTTTGGGGTGCCCTAAAAACGGACGCGACTTCGCATTTTCTTATCTTCCGCGCAAAACGCACAACGACGTACAGATCATTCAAAAAAACGTTCAAGACTTGAATGACGGCCGACGCGCAGATTTTCGTGGTCGCTTCAAAATCAAGCAATTCCGTTACCCTCTTGACACCCGTAGCCTATACAAAAAAAAAACCAAGTACGTCAAACGTTCCGACTTCAAAGAAAATCATTTTCTTACCAAATGATCGCACGTGTTGGAAATAATCGACAGACACTCCAACCGATAGGTCATGTCTTCCCACTGGCACGTAAGGCTGCAGCACGGCTTCGCCTTGTTCCACGAAACGTAGCAGTAATGATTCCCGTTGTAGACGGGCGTCGACGGTTCGGTCGACGACGGCTGGGGCATCGACGCGCTGTCGAGTTGATTGCCGTAGTTGCCGATGCTGACTTCGAATTCGGCGGTGCCCTCCTTTTCGCTCACCATCGTCGCGTCGAAGAAGACGGCGTGAACGACGAACTTGCGACGTCTCAAGTGCGGCTGATCGAGAGAGAAAAAGGCGATCGGAGTGAAATGCGCGGAGGCGTTCGCGCGCGCGTATTCGACTCACGACGACTTGCACCATCTCGTCGGCGGTGAGAGGTTCGACGTGCTCCATGCCTTTCATTGTGCCGAGCGTTGTCGAGATCTCGAGAAGAACTCGACCCCTGTACGCGGCTCCCTCCATCTAGAAAGACAGAAAGAAAAGGAAGGTTGCCAAGGAGACTTCTATCGAGTACTACACTCATTACCTTTCCTTCGTTCAGATAGTCGTACTCGTCTGTGACGTCAAACTTACGCGGAGCGCCGTAGAGATTCATGTAAGAGGGACCGAATTGAGGCAAGAACCCTAAAAGAAGAGTAAATAAAATATTCGTCGTTTCTCTTTTTTTTTACCTCCTTCTCCGGGAACGGAGATCTGCGAAAGCGGAATGTATCCCGTGCCGACGATGTCGTCCTTATTGATGGAACCGAGGCCGGCGTCGCGATCGATGATGCGCACGCGAATTTTGTCGCACATGCTCGGTATCTTGAGTTTTCAAAGAAAAGTTGATACACCCCCCGTCCTGCAAATAGGGTGGCGCTTCTACGGACGTACTCGAATGCCCAAATTGATTTTCTCGTTGAATTTGGGATTGGCGTTTTCCTTGTGATACTCCGTGCGACCCTAAAAAGAAAAAGCGTTGCTGTCTAGTCGGTTTCCTTTCCCTAACTAGCCCAAGACCTTTTTCCCTGCAAACGAAATTTCGACGTAAGGATCCACGAGATCGATATCTTCCTGCAGAGAAAAAAATTAATGCATGAAGCGTGCTAACCAAGTAGCTCTGTATATTTGCACCTTTTTTCGAGTGAACAGAGACTTGAGACCGCTAAGAAATCCGACGTCCACTATAGAAAGAAAGAAAGAATGCTTCTCTACTACTAATAAACAGTCATCTTATTTCCTTACTTCGCGGAACGTCTTCTGCCCGGAAAACTTTCACTTGAAGCACGCCCGGCTGAAGTTGAGCGCCAACCGGACGCAGAAGATTCCTATTGGAGATTTTCTTAATCATTATTACCTTCTCTTAATTATAAGTGCCATACGCCTCAATATCAACTTGATCGTCCATGACAAGCTGAGGAAACCTCTGCAAACGAGAGAAGGTTGTCTTTAGAAGCAGAAAAGCCTCGACTGACGTCATACCACAGCCGGATCTCCCGGTCCCAAAACGACGAGACTGACTTTGAGAAAACCTTTGGCATCGTGCGCGTCAACGAGCGGATTGGTCAGCAGAAGCCACTTGTGAATGAAAGCGTGATCTAGACAGTAAAGAGATGAGAAAATCAAAACGTTGCTACGTATCCTTTTACCGTTTTCGACGTAGATCGTTCCGAGGTCAAGCTGAAAAAAAAGTACGTCAGAAATATATGCAAAAAACACAACGTTTTGGGCGTCTTACTTCGAACGATCCGATGCGAGCGTCTTTGCGAAACGTACGCGAATGGTCGACCTGAATTCGCATCACCTGATCGAAGACTTGCGACGGTTTCATCTTGAGCTCGAAGAAAAACATCTGAAAAAAGAAAAGAAAAAAAAAACGAGTTCTTCTCTTCTTCTCCTACGTCATAAGCGCTCTCACCTCGTCCCAAAAGGGTTTGTCTGAGTCCTGTATGACTCGACTCTGGCGACTATGACTGCCAACGAAAACATTTGCAACCGGATCCAAGGGCTGGGCCTTGCTCACGAGACGTCTCGCTTCGATGACGTGCACTCGAACCTATGCGGTCGTCTCTTGGGGAACCTATAATCCTAATTAATTCTTGTACCTGAAAGTCGAGTTCCTTGTCTGGAAACTTGGAAATCATGTCGTCTCTTCTCTGTTTTCTCTCGCTGCAAAAAAAATTCCTCGTTTTATTTGTGGCATTCCCCTGTCGACGCCGGCCTTACGCCGCTCTGCGCGCCGCAGCAGCTCGTTTCCTTCGAAAGAATCTACTTCTCGGCTTTCCAGCAACCCCATCGGCTTCTATAAACGTCCATGACTCAATCGTTTCAATTTCAATATTCTTTGGTACCTGCCGTTGCCACATCGCCGCCGCCGCCACCGCCGCCGCCGCCACCGCCGCCGCCGCCTCCGCCTTCCTCGTCATCCATTTCATCTCCGAGATCTTCCCCGTCGACTGGATCGGCACCGTCAGCAGCGTCGGCATCGCCCTCTTCGCCGCCGAGATCCTTCTCGGGATCGTCGAACTGCACCGAAAGAAGAATGCTTCCCTATATGGATAGGACAAGATGAGAGAAGTCTTGCATAGAAGTATTTGTGTATCTTACGTTCGAGGGCTTTCCGAATTCGTCGACTAGAGGGTATTTTCCTTCGATGCTGCACCCTTGCCTTTTGATGTCTTTGAGCTTTAGATCGAGTTGACCGAGGTGTCTATGGAACAAAAGGCATACTAGAAATATCGATTTTAGCACTCGTGTCACGTACTCGTCCTTTCCTATCATGTCTTTGTCATAGACGCGAATTTGCAAGGCAGCGTCACCCGGAACGGGAGCCTTGACGACGAACGTGAATGTCTACAGGAGG
The DNA here is from genome assembly GCF_947507565.1 of Oscarella lobularis. NCBI lineage: Eukaryota > Metazoa > Porifera > Homoscleromorpha > Homosclerophorida > Oscarellidae > Oscarella > Oscarella lobularis. The sequence goes on along the minus strand of NC_089177.1, from coordinate 997,895 downwards.
GGAGAAACTTGGAGATGGGTTTCAAAATTTGTCGAAGTAGCGTTTACTTCATTCCACGTCGGATTCAGCTCCTTTTTGATTGTTTTCGTCCGAGACGTTTTGCCTTGCGAGAGGAACGATTAGGATACTCACGAGATGCCGTAACAATAGCCACGGCATTAGGGTCTACGTACGTACAGTAGGTATGCGAACAGGGCTAGAGCACGAACACTTCGCTACTAGGACCCCAACAAACGGAGGCGTCGAAACGCTTCCCTACCCGAGTAGATTATCTTTGCGTAGGGATCGCTCGTTCCGCCCCGATCCTTCGCTGGCAGATTCGTAGCGCCCTTGACGAGCACTTGCAACGCCATGAGCTTCGACGCGTTGCCTGCACAAAATCGCCCTTTGTCGCCTTCTCCTCCCCTTGCGCGAAGCGCATGCTCCGAACAAAAAATGTGGAGGACTGTAAAGTGAGTTAGGTCTGCGAAGAGGGTCTAGAAGCGCGAAATAGATCGAGCAACCATGACACTGTCTAATGAATAGTCGTTTGCTACTTGTGAGTAAGTCTAATCCGCTTCGGCTTTCGCTCTCTAACTCGTTCAATTAGTTCCAGCTCCGGCTCTCCAAGCAACAGCTAGGTTGTACGAGCACGAATTGAATAAATTCACTGCTTCACATGCGGATTTGAATCGGGTCTACAGTAGAAGACCGCGAACGAAGACTACGTAGTCGGTTGAGTGGGTGGTTTTGCGGAAATAGAACAGACACATAGTTTTAATACTAGGGTCAACCCGCAAGCAGGAAACAGACATTTTCCCTCAGATTTCTGGTCAGGAGGCACGCGACGCTCGCATTTCCGCTTCTTAGCATACCTAAAGCAAAAAAGTGGAATGCAGGCCGTGAGGGGGAGCAAAAAAAGCTCGTTCGTTACAGACAGCACCTATATGAATAATTGACCAGTTGCGGAAACCCAACCCATCGTCGAATAATAATTGCAGGCGCTTCCTTTTCTCATTCTAACAACCATCTGTCATCCCCACTCATCACCCACTAAGCACTTTAGATTAAATTACATTAGTGGCTTATCTGTAGCGCCGAAGACATGTACGTGGACGGTGACGAAATCCCTGTGGTATTCCCCACCCACACGAAAAGATCACATAAAGCGGAGGGGCAATCAGCAAACTCTTCAGATATCCACATCGACCCGAGCCTCAAACAATGCAGTGTACCTACTACTACTACACCTTCCTTCTTCTCGCTCTGCTGAAACAAGTACGGTGCGGCACCGATCACCTACTGTTCCGTCGACCGCTAAACGACTTGGCGTCGTCGTCGCCGTACGTGATTCGCGGACGAGTCGTCGGCGAAATCGATCGAACGAACATGACGTATCCTTTGGCGACGGTCGACGTCGAGTGCCTGCTCAAGGGTCGTCTGCCGGCGAGAATTCAATTGCGCGGTCTCGGCAGCAACGCTCTCGGCACGTTCGGCATGGACAGGGGAATCATGTTCATACATTCGTGTAATTCTGAGAAGACCGAGTGTGTGCTACAGTATCACGGCGTGCCGGTGAGAGAGTGCAAACGAGAGATAGAGAGATGGCATAACAAATCAACTTGTTGTTTCTAGCTCTTCGAAACGGAAGACACGATCAAGACTCATCTCGGCGTAACCGAATGTTTACCGCCAGGTACCGAGTCATACCGTTGATTACCCGTACAGACTCCAGGGTAACATCTTGTCTCATTCAATTTACAGACTCGACAAGGAACTCGGAGTCGGAACCGGAGACGATCGACAGGAGTCCGTCATGCGATTGCGGTAGCGGTCCCTGTTCGTGGCTAGCGTCCGTGAACGACGATTCGGGGAATCGACTGTGCGACGGCACTCTAATTGGAGATAAATGGATCCTGACGGCCGCCCGGTGCGTGGCGGGAAAAGATAGCGGCTCGCTTCGGATCAGACTGCCGACGACCGCTAATCTTGTCGTCAAGACCGTCCGACTTCATTCCCAATATAGCCATCCCGTGAAGGGAAAGGGCTACGACGTCGCCCTGCTCCGGCTCGCCAACGCGACGGCCGCATCGCAATGCAGCCAATTCAGAGTTCCGTTCGGGAAAGCGAAGCCGGCACAGCGAGCCCAATGCCGCGTCTTCGTCTCCACGCCGTTCAAGGCGATTCCGTTCAAAGCGACGGCGAAGAAACAGTGCGTTGTTCAACAGCTTCGAAAAACGATCTTTTCGTTTCGGTCGTCGAATGCGATGGGAGCGGCGGAAGCGCGACGGTTTGCCTCGCCGCTCGTGTGCCGAGTCAGCAAGAGCAAGCCGTGGGAACTGTACGGAATCGCCAGTGTGGCGAACAATTGCGCTCAATCCGGCTACAGCCCTTTCATCAGTGTAACCGCATCAAGAATCGGGAAATGGTTAGAGAAGCAGATAGCGTAGTGAGTACTTACAGTAGTACTTATTGACGTATATGCACCACATGGACAATTTGACGTGTACAGTAGGAAGAAGTGCTTATAATAATATCAGTAGATAGCACGGAAACGTTTAGTTCGTCTCCGCTTGACGTCTTTCCAGGATATTTTCCACGAAGGATATCCGGATGAGCAGTTCCAATTCATCATAAACCAACGTCCGGTCCAGGAAGCGAAGCTGAATAAATTACAGGCTGACGAATGGCTATATAACGTTTGCTCTGCGTACCCACACGTTAGTATTTTTTGCAACTCGAGCATCGCTACAAGACAGATGAAGGGACTCGCTACGAATTGTCTTCTTCTCCTACTTCAAGTTACGCTGACACAGGCTCAGGCTGATGAATATCCTGTCGTGACGATTCCTTCAGCAACAGTGATCCCAGGACTCGTCGAATATGCGCAGATCATAGCCAAAGTCCGAGTCAAAGACGCAAAGCTCGTGTCCAGGCGCGATCAGGAAGCACACGTCGAAATTCTGTGTCTCATGAAGGGCTCCGAGTCGCTTTCGCCAACGATCGACGTTATCGTTCGCGAGAACTTGGAGAGTGGCAACACATACGTTGAAAAAAACAAGGAATACATCCTCTTTCTCCAAATCAAGAGAAGTGACACCTTCGAGTCCTATTACCTGGCGTGCGTGAGACCGGTATGAGCCCTAGGACATTTCAATTTCTTTGAAGACGTCCAAATTATTCGTTTTTGCGTTCTCAGGTTACCGACGAAGAGGATGTGAGAAATAATCTCAATCTGACTAGTGACGAATGCGTACAGCAACCGAAATCACAGTCAGGGTGTGGCCAAATTTCGGACAAGCAACCGAGGCCGGCTTTGCAAGGATACGCGATCATACGACATGGAGAAAAGGCTCTCTGTAGCGCCGCACTGATAAAAGGCGACTGGCTCATCGCTTCGGCGCAGTGCGTGAGAAAACACGATAGCAAGCAGTTGACGGCAGATATCGAATCAAAACGAGACATCAAATTCATTAAAATCAAGAAAAATAGGCATTTAGCTTTGCTTCGCCTTGGACCCGGGCTCCTTAATCCCGGCACGATGAAGCTGCCTATAGCCAACGACAGCGCTATAACGTCGTCGACGTCGTGCGTAGCGATCGGACGACATCAACGGAGCCGGACGGTCACAAGCACTCGGCCTCATTCCACAAGAAAATTATTCTGCTCGCAGACGTGCGGTGCGGCTCCAGCCGAAGAAGCAATTATTGCGTGTTATGACGGAAATGCATGGGTGATGCGTGGCGTGCAAGCGACTGGCGATGATGGCTGCGACGACGGTGGCAGCTCGTTCACGCGCCTAGCTTTCTCGAAAACGCTCACTTGGATCAAAAAGGTCACAGGAGCGAAAGACTGAGAACGAATGAACAATGGGAGTGGGAGGGGTACCGGATGAACAATGTAAACGAAGCGATTAGTTTCACCTAATTTACAGTCCGTGTACTAAAGTTGAAAGGGCAATGACGCACAGTCAACCGCACCACGCTCGTTTGACGTCAGTTTTTGGGAACGGGTCGTACATTTAAGAGGAGGCTCTCCGCTTGTCTTGGTATCATTCTCTGCCATGGATATCCCACGACTTATCATCGTTCTTCTTCTTTCGTTCGCTTCCGCGAAAGCCGGCACCGACTGCGACGCGTCGGCCTCGACGACCTGATTGACAGATCGGCGAGCGTCAAGGCGCGAATCGATCGTCTGATCGACCGCCTGGCCCCGAACGTACTGCGAGGGTCGAGGAGAGGATTGCCAAAGGAGGTTACCGTTAGCGGACTGAATAGCGCCGCTGTGTGCACACAGGGAGCTGAACGCGGAGAAGAATACTATATAGTGCGACGAGGTGGACTGCGCCGTGACGTTTCAAGGATTAGAAGTAAGGAGATAGACGAGCTCTTCTTGCATGTGGGGGCATATATACAGGCCAGGGGTCGGGTTATTGGAGTGCAGCCAGTGGCCCTCAAGGGTCCCCCCCGGGTTGTTCTTAGCTAAGAGGTTGATTGGCACGTATCTACCCCTGCTCACCTTTTTCTTTGTCTCTTCTCAGGGCCTCTACGCTGAGCCGTCCATACTGAAAGAGAGGAAGAAGACAGAGGAGGGCGCGGACTGGTATTAATTTCATTAGGATACCCGGATGAGCGGTTTCCATTCATCATGAAGACCGGCCTAGGAAGCGAAGCTGAATAAATTACCGGCTGACGAATAGCTATATATAACGGTTGCTGCGTACCCAGACGTCAGCTTGCAACTCGAGCACCTCTACAAGACAGATGAAGGGTCTTCTTCTTCTTCTTCTTCTTCTACCTCAAGTTACGCTGACAGTCACGGTGGCTCTCGAAAGCTGTCCCGACAAATTCCTTACGTCCACATCCACGTTCGCCAAAAAAGTCAACGAGGCGCCAGACGGAACCATTGCCAAAGTCCAAGTCCAAGTCGAGTCTCGCGTCAATAACAAGAAGCAGAAGGCACAAGTCGAAATACTGTGTATCATGAAAGGCTCTAAGGGCTCTGAGTCACTTTCGCCAACGATCAACGTAACCATTTCTCAAGAAGAGTGCATAGATGGCAGCGTTGACGTTCAAGAAAACAATTCATATATCCTCTTTCTCCAAAAAGACTATACGGCGATCGCGATGTCGGTATGCAGCACACATTTCAGTTTCTTTGAAGGCGTTATCCACATTACTCGTTCTTGCATTCTCAGGCTGATGACGAATCGCTAGTGAAAAGTATCCTCAATCTCGAATGCGTCCCGCAATCGAAATCACAGTCGCCATCACAGTCAGCGTATGGCCAAATTTCGGACAAGCAACGGAGACCGGCTTTGCAAGGATACGCAATCATACGACGTGGAGAAAAGGCTCTCTGCAGCGCCGCACTGATCACAGGCGACTGGCTCATCGCGTCGGCGCATTGCGTGAGAAAACACAAGGGCAAGCAGTTGACCGCAGATATCGGATCAAAACGAGTCGACATCAAATTAATTAAAATCAATAAAAATAGGAATTTAGCTTTGCTTCGCCTTAGACCCGGGCTCCCTAATCCCGACACGATGAAGCTGCCTATAGCCGACGACGGCGCTATAACGTCGTCGACTCTAAGCAACGCGTTGTGCGCAGCGATCGGAGTCGCAAGCACTCGGCCTCATCCCACAAGAAAATTATTCTGCTCGCAGACGTGCGGTGCGGCTCCAGCCGAAGAAGCGATTATTGCGTGTTATGACGGAAATGCATGGGTCATGCGTGGCGTGCAATCGACTGGCGACGATAGCTGCGACGACGCTGGCAGCTCGTTCACGCGCCTAGCTTACTCGAAAACGCTCAAGTGGATAAAAGAGGTCACGAAAATAGGAGCGAAAGACTGAACGAATGAACAGACAATGGGAGGGGTGGGGTGGGAACCAGGGTGGGTGAGAACATACAACAATATAAACGAAGCGATTAGTTTCACCTAATTTACTGCCCGTGTACTAAAGTTGAAAGGGCAATGACGCACAGTCAACCGCACCACGCTCATTTGACGTCAGTTTTTGGGAACGGGTCGTACATTTAGGAGGAGGCTCTCCGCTTGTCTTGGTATCATTCTCTGCCATGGATATCCCACGACTTATCATTCTTCTTCTTTCGTGCGAAAGCCGGCACCGACTGCGACGTATTTCGCGTCGGCCTCGACGACCTGATCGACAGATCGGCGATATGTTCGTCAAGGCGCGAATCGATCGTCTGATCGAGCACAAGCCCCCCTAGCTGGCCCCGAACGTACTGCGAGGGTCGAGGAGAGGATTGCCAAAGGAGGTCACCGTTAGTGGACTCGCTCTGTGTACACAGGGAGCTGAACGCGGAGAAGAATACTATATGTTCTTGAGCAAGTGCGACGATCGAGGTGGACTGCGCCGTGACGTTTCAAGGATTAGAAGTAAGGAGATAGACGACCTCTTCTTGCATGTGGGGACATATATGCAGCCAGTGGCCCTCAAAGGTTCCCCCCCCCCCCCCCTCCCCCCCCCCCCCGGCTGTTCTTAGCTAAGAGGTTGATTGGCACGTATCTACCCCTGCTCACCTTTTTCTTTGTCTCTTCTCTTTGTCTCTTCTCAGGGCCTCTATGCTGAGCCGTCCATACTGGAAAAGTTGAAAGACAGAGGAGGGCGCGAAAGACCCAACTGGTACAGTCTAATTTCATTAGGATACCCGGATGAGCGGTTCCCATTCATCATAAAGACCAAGTACGTCCGGCCTAGGAAGCGAAGCTGAATAAATTACTGGCTGACGAATGGCGGCGTACCCAGACGTCAGCTTGCAACTCGAGCACCTCTACAAGACAGATGAAGGGTCTTCTTCTTCTTCTTCTTCAAGGCTCACGTTACGCTGACAGTCACGGAGTCGAAGTCGTCAATAACAAGCAGGAGCAGGCACAAGTCAAAATACTGTGTATCATGAAGAGCTCTGAGTCACTTTCGCCAACGATCAACGTAACCATTTCTCAAGATGAGTTCATAGATGGCAGCGTTGACGTTCAAGAAAACAATTCATATATCCTCTTTCTCCAAAAAGACTATACGGCGATCGCGATATTGGTATGCAGCACACATTTCAGTTTCTTTGAAGGCGTTATCCACATTACTCGTTCTTGCATTCTCAGGCTGATGACGAATCACTAGTGAGAAGTATCCTCAATCTGACTAGTGACGAATGCGTCCCGCAATCGAAATCACAGTCAGGGTATGGCCAAATTTCGGACAAGCAACAGAGACCGGCTTTGCAAGGATATACGCAATCATGCGACGTGGAGAAAAGGCTCTCTGTAGCGCCGCACTGATCACAGGCGACTGGCTCATCGCGTCGGAGCATTGCGTGAGAAAACACAAGGGCAAGCAGTTGACCGCAGATATCGGATCAAAACGAGTCGACATCAAATTCATTAGAAGCAAGAAAAATAGGGATTTAGCTTTGCTTCGCCTTGGACCCGAGCTCCTTAATCCCAACACCATGAAGCTGCCTATAGCCGCGACGACGGCGCTATAATGTCGTCGACTCTAAGCAACGCGTTGTGCGCAGCGATCGGAGTCACAAGCACTCGGCCTTATCCCACAAGAAAATTATTCTGCTCGCAGACGAGCGGTGCGGCTCCAGCCGAAGAAGCGATTATTGTGTGCTATGACGGAAATGATTCAAGGTGGGTCTTGCGCGGCGTGCAAGCGAATAGCGACGGCAGCTGCGACGACGGTAGCAGCTCGTTTACGCGCCTAGCTGACTCGAAAACGCTCAAGTGGATCAAAAAGGTCATGAAGAGATGAGCGAAAGACTGAACGAATGAACAGGCAATGGGGTGGGGCGGGAACATATGTATAGTAGTCGGTGTACTAAAGTTGCAATCATGAATGACGCATAGACAAACCAGTTTCGACCGAAACACGCTCGTTTTTGACGTCAGTTTTGAGGAACGGGTCACACATCCAGATCCGATTCATCAACGTCCGGTCCAGGAAGCGAAGCTGAATAAATTACAGGCTGACGAATGGCTATATAACGTTTGCTCTGCGTACCCAGACGTTAGTGTTTTTTTGCAACTCGAGCATCGCTACAAGACAGATGAAGGGACTCACTACGAATTTTCTTCTCCTACTTCAAGTTACACTGACAGTGGCTCAGACACCGAACGGCTGTCCTCCCGACTATCTCACCATATCACAGCTCGCCAAATATGCGTCAATCATCGCCAAAGTCCGAGTAGTCAAAGTCATTGATCCCGTCTTCACATTTCAGCCGGCACAAGTCGAAATGCTGTGTGTCATAAAGGGCGAGTCGCTTTCGCCAACGATCAACGTTACTATTATTCAAGACCAGTGCATGGATGGCAGCGTTTTCGTTGACAAAAACAATACATATATCCTCCTTCTCCAAAACGATTATACGAAGCCGGCGATCGCGATATCGGTATGAACCCCACATTTCAGTTTCTTTGAAGGCGTCCACATTACTCGTTTTTGCGTTCCCAGGCTGATGACGAATCGCAAGCGAGAAAAATCCTCAATCTGACTAGTGAAGAATGCGTATCGCAATCGAAATCACAGTCAGGGTGTGGCCAAATTTCGGACAAGCAACCGAGACCGGCTTTGCAAGGATACGCGATCATACGACATGGAGAAAAGGCTCTCTGTAGCGCCGCACTGATCACAGGCGACTGGCTCATCGCTTCAGCGCATTGCGTGAAAAAACACGATAGCAAGCAGCTGACCGCAGATATCGGATCAAAACGAGTCGACATCAAATTAATTAAAATCAATAAAAATAGGAATTTAGCTTTGCTTCGCCTTAGACCCGGGCTCTCTAATCCCGACACGATGAAGCTGCCTATAGCCGACGACGGCGCTATAGCGTCGTCGACGTCGTGCGTAGCGATCGGACAAAATCAAAGGAGCCGAACGGTCACAAGCACTCGGCCTCATTCCACAAGAAGATTAACGTTATTCTGCTCGGAGACGTGCGGTGCGGCTCCAGCCGAAGAAGCGATTATTGTGTGTTATGACGGAAATGCATGGGTCATGCGTGGCGTGCAATCGACTGGCGATGATAGCTGCGACGACGGCGGCAGCTCGTTCACGCGCCTAGCTTACTCGAAAACGCTCAAGTGGATAAAAAAGGTCATGAAAATAGAAGCGAAAGACTGAACGAATGAACAGACAATGGGAGGGGTGGGAACCAGGGTGGGTGGGAACATACAACAATGTAAACGAAGCGATTAGTTTCACCTAATTTACAGTCCGTGTACTAAAGTTGAAAGGGCAATGACGCATAGACAAACCAGTTTCGACCGAAACACGCTCGTTTGACGTCAGTTTTTGGGAACGGGTCGTACATTTAAGAGGAGGCTCTCCGCTTGTCTTGGTATCATTCTCTGCCATGGATATCCCACGACTTATCATCGTTCTTCTTCTTTCGTTCGCTTCCGCGAAAGCCGGCACCGACTGCGACGTATTTCGCGTCGGCCTCGACGACCTGATCGACAGATCGGCGATGGTCGTCAAGGCGCGAATCGATCGTCTGATCGAGTACAAGCCCGTCTGGCCCCGAACGGCGGTCACCGTCACGGACGTACTGCGAGGGTCGAGGAGAGGATTGCCAAAGGAGGTCACCGTTAGTGGACTGAATAGCGCCGCTCTGTGCACACAGGGAGCTGAACGCGGAGAAGAATACTATATGTTCTTGAGCAAGTGCGACGAGGTGGACTGCGCCGTGACGTTTCAAGGATTAGAAGTAAGGAGCTCTTCTTGCATGTGGGGGCATCTGTATAGGCAGGCCAGCTAGGGGTCGGGGTTATTGGAGTGCAGCCAGTGTATACATATGCTCCTGCTAAGTGTGGGGGGAGAATTGGCCCTCAGGTTGCTCTAGGCTCAACGCTCTGATTGGCACGTATCTACCCCTGCTCACCTTTTCTTTGTCTCTTCTCAGGGCCTCTATGCTGAGCCGTCCATACTGGAAAAGTTGAGAGAGAGGAAGAAGACGGAGGAGGACGCGAAAGACCCAACTGGTACAGTCTAATTTCATTAGTTGATTCGTTGCAGTTGGAATGACACTGCGGTTTTTAGACTCGCCTTCGACTGTTTCCGTCGTGGCGAAGGACGGACTCGATCGTCTGTGTTTCGGCTACGTCGTGGATCCGAAGTGGGTGCTCGTTGCGTCGTCCTGCGTGTCTGAGCGGAGTTTCAACGGTTTGGCCGTTAAAACCGCATCCGGGATCGTTGACGTGACTAGAGTGCGCGTCTTCTCGAATCACCGTCTCCGTACGACGGCAAAAGTCGCTCTACTCCGACTCAATGCACTGTTGCTTGACGAAAGCGTTGTATCTTTAGCAGATGCTGGTGTAACTAAGCAGAACGTAGCTACATGGATAAAACGCCTTCTAGGAAAAGCAAGACAGCAATACTAGCAATTTTGTACAAATCTTACACCTTAAATATTTTGCGAAAAATAAAAAAATCGTTCTCTATTTATCACGTGCACGCGCGTCCGGGCATTGCATTCAACATGGCGGAGATGGAGCACGAACCCGAAACTCCCTCGAAAAAGGATCGTCCGAGCTACGACGAGCTGCTAAAAGTCATCTCTCCGATTGCTAAACCTCTGGCAAGCAGAAAGTTGACGAAAAAACTCTATAAAGTTGTAAAAAAAGGCAAGCCTTTCTCGAAAGCGCGAAGAAACGGCGAAAAATTCTCAATATCTCTAGCTGCAAAGCGCAAGACTTTGCGACGGGGCGTCAAGGACGTAACCAAGGCAATAAGAAAGGGAGAAAAGGGGTCAGTAGTAGATCGAACCAACCGTACACGGTTTACTCTGGTACTTTTACCAGTACTTGAACGACGATTCGGGGAATCGACTGTGCGACGGCACTCTAATTGGAGATAAATGGATCCTGACGGCCGCCCGGTGCGTGGCGGGAAAAGATAGCGGCTCGCTTCGGATCAGACTGCCGACGACCGCTAATCTTGTCGTCAAGACCGTCCGACTTCATTCCCAATATAGCCATCCCGTGAAGGGAAAGGGCTACGACGTCGCCCTGCTCCGGCTCGCCAACGCGACGGCCGCATCGCAATGCAGCCAATTCAGATTTCCGTTCGGGAAAGCGAAGCCGGCACAGCGAGCCCAATGCCGCGTCTTCGTCTCCACGCCGTTCAAGGAGATTCCGTTCAAAGCGACGGCGAAGAAACAGTGCGTTATTCAACAGCTTCGAAAAACGATCTTTTCGTTTCGGTCGTCGAATGAGATGGGAGCGACGGAAGCGCGACTGTTCGCCTCGCCGCTCGTGTGCCGAGTCAGCAAGAGCAAGCCGTGGGAACTGTACGGAATCGCCAGTGCGGCGAACAATTGCGCTCAATCCGGCTACAGCCCATTCATCAGTGTAACCGCATCAAGAATCGGGAAATGGTTAGAGAAGCAGATAGCGTAGTGAGTACTTACAGTAGTACTTATTGACATATGGCATGTATATGCACCACATGGACAATTTGACGTGTACAGTAGGAAGAAGTGCGTATAATATCAGTAGATAACACGGAAACGTTTAGTTCGTCTCCGCTTGACGTCTTTCCAGGATATTTTCCACTAAGGATATCCTGATGAGCAGTTCCAATTCATCACGTCCGGTCCAGGAAGCGAAGCTGAATAGATTACAGGCTGACGAATGGCTATATAACGTTTGCTCTGCGTACCCAGACGTTAGTATTTTTTGCAACTCGAGCATCGCTACAAGACAGATGAAGGGATTCACTACGAATTTTCTTCTCCTACTTCAAGTTACACTGACAGTGGCTCAGACACCGAACGGCTGTCCTCCCGACTATCTCACCATATCACAGCTCGCCAAATATGCGTCAATCATCGCCAAAGTCCGAGTAGTCAAAGTCATTGATCCCGTCTTCACATTTCAGCCGGCACAAGTCGAAATGCTGTGTGTCATAAAGGGCGAGTCGCTTTCGCCAACGATCAACGTTACTATTATTCAAGACCAGTGCATGGATGGCAGCGTTTTCGTTGACAAAAACAATACATATATCCTCCTTCTCCAAAACAATTATACGAAGCCGGCGATCACGATATCGGTATGAACCCCACATTTCAGTTTCTTTGAAGGCGTCCACATTACTCGTTTTTGCGTTCCCAGGCTGATGACGAATCGCAAGCGAGAAAAATCCTCAATCTGACTAGTGAAGAATGCGTATCGCAATCGAAATCACAGTCAGGGTATGGCCAAATTTCGGACAAGCAACCGAGACCGGCTTTGCAAGGATACGCGATCATACGACATGGAGAAAAGGCTCTCTGTAGCGCCGCACTGATAAATGGCGACTGGCTCATCGCTTCGGCGCATTGCGTGAAAAAACACGATAGCAAGCAGTTGACGGCAGATATCAAATCAAAACGAGACATCAAATTCATTAAAATCAAGAAAAATAGGCATTTAGCTTTGCTTCGCCTTGGACCCGGGCTCCTTAATCCCGACACGATGAAGCTGCCTATAGCCAACGACAGCGCTACAACGTCGTCGACGTCGTGCGTAGCGATCGGACGACATCAACGGAGCCGGACGGTCACAAGCACTCGGCCTCATTCCAGAAGAAAATTATTCTGCTCGCAGACGGCTCCAGCCGAAGAAGCGATTATTGCGTGTTATGACGGAAATGCATGGGTGATGCGTGGCGTGCAAGCGACTGGCGATGATGGCTGCGACGACGGTGGCAGCTCGTTCACGCGCCTAGCTTTCTCGAAAACGCTCACTTGGATCAAAAAGGTCACAGGAGCGAAAGACTGAGAACGAATGAACAATGGGAGTGGGAGGGGTACCGGATGGACAATGTAAACGAAGCGATTAGTTTCACCTAATTTACAGTCCGTGTACTAAAGTTGAAAGGGCAATGACGCACAGTCAACCGCACCACGCTCGTTTGACGTCAGTTTTTGGGAACGGGTCGTACATTTAAGAGGAGGCTCTCCGCTTGTCTTGGTATCATTCTCTGCCATGGATATCCCACGACTTATCATCGTTCTTCTTCTTTCGTTCGCTTCCGCAAAAGCCGGCACCGACTGCGACGTATTTCGCGTCGGCCTCGACGACCTGATCGACAGATCGGCGATATGGTCGTCAAGGCGCGAATCGAT